>NW_027513374.1:0-210104 GCF_048772815.1 Callospermophilus lateralis
TCATTTGTTGGAGTGCAGGAACCTAACATAGGAAGGCACAGAGTCTTCATCCACAATGAATGATTTATTTTTCCATTCTGGTTTTTGAAGCTCACATGGGATCAGTCTTAAGATCCATCCAGGTGCTGAGAATCTAAGTCACAGCCACACACAGGTCCAAGAGGCTGATAAAGACACATCCCTTTCCAAAGCAATTAAACAAAGAGCGACAGGTGAGGCCCATTCATTTCCATTTGAAAACTGTTTCTTCAGTCTTCACAAAGGGGTGGGCCTGATGCAAAGACCTTCCTGACATTCAGTGCACACAACAATAAGTAAGCAAAAAGCCCAAGGCAGTGTTTCTGCACTGAGACTTTCCTGGTCACACTGATATCTGAGTTTTCTGAGATGCTCGCCATTCTCTTCAACTATCCTTTACATGGCCATGTCACAGAGCTTGGAGGTGGTAAATATTTTGGACACAAATCCCTGTGCCCATTCTGGAGAGTGGCCAGAATTCAGGAAGAAAACAACAACTTAGAAAGATAGCAGGTGTTGCACATCGATAAGACAAGCTGCAGTCCATTCATATATTGGGCAGGATGAATTATAGGGAAGATTTATACTAGACAGGACACATCCATTAATGCATTCTCTTTCTAATGTCTACAACAACGGACACAGTGGGATACACATAAACAGAAACACTCGCCTTGTCAAATGACTTACTAGAAACTGTCTGCTCCAAACCAAACAAACCGCCTTTTCGATCTATTCTCAGAACATGAGACAAAACAACAACGCACACCCACTCCCACAAAGGCACCTCCTTCCCCCAAGTAGGTCTGTGACTATCCGGAGTGTCCTCTGACTGGTGGCAATAACTATGTTCTCCGAAATGGCCTGTCTTTTCTCAGATCTTGTTTCCTTGACCAACTCTGTGAAGATGTCATGAAAAAGTGGTTAGCCACTACCTGTTTTCTCAGGAAAGGTCCATCTTCAGAGCTCTCCTGGCATTGGCCATCCTCACATCATTAGGTACCAAGAAAACTGACTCTGTCCTTGGTAAATCCAAACAATTGAGAACACTGGGCCTGGGACTGGGACTGCCTCTGGGATACCAAGTTCAGAGAGTTCCATCACCAAGGAAATGAGGTATGTCACATTCTTTGGAACTGAATGAGGTCACTGCCTTGGCAACCACTTTGTCCTAACAGTTGCTTCCAAGGGTTACATAAGATGGAGGTTTCCCCTACTTCCTGTGACACTTTCATAAGGTAGAATGTATATCAACCATTGGCACCTGGGAACAGCTCTCCACTCAGCCTGGATTGTTCCACCTTGTCTACAATAAGAAGAGAGAGGCAGATTCAGACACAACCCTTCATCATGACCAGGTTGTTTGCCATGGAAGATGACTTTTGCTCTCTCAGGTGCTTCATACCTGCCTACAACTTCTCCAGGTATCATTTGTGCATGGACATTTGAGGTTCTACTCTGGTGAAGATCCCCAACTTTCCTGTATTGTCAGAACCCCTCTGTCCCTGCTCTTCTGTAAAATGATTGGAGGAACAGTGTATACTTGGGTTAAAAACAGGTTTGATTGGTGACGAATGATTCTGTGCGATGAATAATGGGATTGGGAACCTGCAATATTTACAAGAATATAGAGGTGAAATATGAGTATGAAAAAAGAAACACTAGGTATGATTTGAAGCCCAGAAGGGTTTTGCCTTGATTGGGATACTTAGCTTTGAAGTATGTTCTGCAAAGATTTCTCAGATAATTTGATATACAATGGCATAGGACCTTGTACATTGGATGATTGAATTTAGAAGAGAACATCCAGTCAAAAAGGGATATTCAGTAGGATTAGGAAGATAGTCGGTAGGTTTAGGAAGTACGAGTGACTATAGGATTTGGACCAAAAGTTCTTTAGCAATAGACTTTTGGTTATAGAGTGAATGTAAATGTTCAGCACATATGAAGATTCAGTCACTATGTTGAACTGGGGAAAATATGTAAGAAAAGCAGATATCAATGGAAACATTAAGAAATCAGGCAAAGTATAAAGTGAGGGATAGAATTAGACATTTTCAACAGGGTTGAGTTTCAATATATAAATTAGGAAAAAACAAATATGTAGTCACCAATAGGATTGACAATTGACAGCATTAGGCAACCTGGACATGGATGTTTTAGAAATCCATGTTCACTTTCTATTTAGGCTTTGGTACAATCATAAGTGTGACCTTTCCATTTTTGTCCAGAATATTACTGTGATATGAGGTGACATGAGTATTTCTTTCACCATTTCTGGGAGCAATATATTGAAGATGTAAAATTAGAATCGGGGGTACAAATAGGTGTACCCTGTTTCTATGAACATAGAGAAAAACCACGATAGACCATACTGTGAATAAATAATATAACTTTTTTGAACTTTAAATAATGAATTGAACGGATATCTGAAAAATAAAAGGAAATTGTATATTGATATACAATCATTCATTCCAACCAGTTATATATCTAATGGAAATATTAGTGTTTGGTTTATCATGAAGAGTGTGTGAGTTTTGCTTCAAAATGATTATGGAAATTCAAAATAATGTGTTTGGAAAGAAGTCTCATGAAAAGACCAGTCAAGAAACCCTGACAATACATGTGTTCTGAAGCAAGAAGTGATTAAAGATGAAACGAATGCCTATTAATTTGTGAACTTGTGGATGAAATGTATATTGTATGATGTGCAAAAACTGAAGAAACAATAATGTACCAGTGTCGAATACAAATGAATGACAAATTACATATCATGTCCCATAGGAGTCTACTTGCATTGATGTTAGACTGGGTCAGATACTGTAGAATAATTAGGATTTGTATGCACCCTTCACTGAAATTAGTAGTCAGTACTAGGAAACAAATATGTATTTCAGTGGATGAATATTCTGATTATAATCTTGTGAAAAGTTGATTATAAATCCACATACATGAACATGAATGAATTTAGAGAGTATATATTAGAAAAATTTTTCATATTTTGAAAAATTTGGAGAGTATATCTATATTTATATCTTTACACAAACACACACACACACACACACACACACACACACACTCACAGACATTGAAAAGTACCAATATAAATGCCAATCGAAATTCATCAGTAAATATATATCATCCACAGATGCAAAAATATTTATTTTCCTGAACATGAGTTTATGCATAATGTTGTTCTACTAGGACTCTCTCCTATAGGTTGAATTTTCATTTTCAACAGCATTTAGGACGAGTGAACTCTTCTCACAATTTGTATCTGCCAAGACCACCACCTCACAAAAATGTACTTGTGATACCTGGTAGGATTCTATATATGCATATAAATATACATGTGTGAATAGGCTACAGAAAAAGGAAACAAGAATTCACACATTTGTTAAGTTTAAAAACAGATGGAGAATATTTCAATTAAAATTTGACAAGATTTATAACTCCTACCTTATATAATGCAAATGTCAAGTCCAACTATACAATATGTCTCCTCTGAAGTGCTTGTATTTCTATTGTGTTGGGTTAATTTTCCCCATTATATTAGGATGAATAGTCTGAGTCTACTAGGTAATTGTTAGTGTCAGGGATTCAGTACTTCGAATGGAAAATTGGAAAATGAATCCAATGTGTATGTAAATATATGCTGCACAAATATCCTCCCGCTCTCATCCAGAACAATGCCTTGACATTACCTTCACCCCAAGTAAGACACAATTAGAGGAGAAGAGTTACAAAATCAGTGAATACATATCTGGAATGGAAAATGCTCAGGAGTTCACAACCTTGGAGGTGGTAGAGGAGTTTCCAAAAGTAAGGGACAGGGTAAACACTCCACAAACATGGAGCTCTGCTGGCCTAAAAACTTTTTGAGAAACTGCCTCTGAGCTTCCGCACTTGAAATATATGTTGTTTTCATGAGATTTGGCTTCCTTTGTAGTGAGACCATCAAAGCTGGGTTTGCATCTATGTGACCTGGAGGACATGGTTTCTTATTTTCCAATGAATAAGAAGAAGCAGTGCTGAATCCTCTCTTTGTAGGTAAACTGAGGCCACTGGGGACTAAGTATCTCCCCGTGGCGACTGTGAAGCCATTTGGTCCTCCTCCAGTTTTTGTGGTGTTTAGGCTGCTGCACTGTGAGTTTGGTATTTGTTTCACGAAATACTAGGAGCTAAACTGGGACACAGTGCTGGAGGGAGTTCTGTCACGTGTGGTGGGTCAGGGTCTGCAAGAGAATGCACCAACTAGGCTTCTATCTCTCAAAGCTTGCCCCATTGTCCCCTTGTCCATATCAACCTGATTCTTAATTTTCCTCTGAAAACTCTCCATATAACAAGATGCCTTTACATATAAGGGTCTGCTGGCTGCACCATGTCAGTTACAAGCCATTTGGAATCCAATGGTAGATCCACATGGCCCTACTACGGATGTTTTATCAAACACCTCCCCACCACTGCTCTAGACCCACTACTCAGCAGGCTCCAACTTACTGGCATCTCTGTTCTACACCATTTTCATGAAACTCAGTAAATCAAGGCACTGTCTGGTATACTCATGATCAGCAATAGGACATCCAATGTTTCTCCAATGCCACCTGGTCATAGGAATTTCAAAAATTTCATGGTATTTATCTAGCCATTTTTCAAGCATGAAGTTGGAGGCACTGTGGGTTTCAATTCATTCAGCAAACATTAAATGGTGAGGAAGCTCATTTCAATGAAATCTCTGGAGAAATCTCACAGGCAAGGCTTCCCAAAGAATGGAAAAAAGGTCACATTAGGCCAGGCCCATTGAGGTCTACAATGTGAGGTGCATGTGTGTTTTGACTCTCAACTATGGATGCCATTTCTTTAAGAAAAAAATCATGTGATATCCTTGCTGAGATTACCAGGCCTCTGTGGAAATCTACCCGGGGCGTAGGTCTCAGTTTCCAAGAGCGACTTTCATGCGTGGCCTCTTAAAATCCCAACAAAATTCATAGCAATGCTTCTCTGAGTTCAGTTCCAAAACCCAGTGTCTAAGGGGAATCACACCAGAGTTCAAGCCCACGTGGAACCAGTCATTTTTGCCAATGCCACACAAATGACCAACATTAAAACCAAAACACTCCCACATGGCCCTCACCTTATTCCATATAGTCAATCATCTTAACCGCTGGCTGGAGGTTTCCGTGAGGGGTGCAGCCCAAGACAGTGTCCAAAATCAGCTCGTTTGCCCCTCATTTGCCTAAAGTCAGGGTAGCCTGGACACCGTGGCTGTGAACCAGGAGTGAACAAATAAGCCTGCCATTAATACTTCTATGTTTCTCCAATTTGAGGGCTACTGATTTTAGGTATCGATTCTTTAGGTGATTTAGAGTCATGCGAAAACACAAGCACCTCTGCAGGGGTTTGAAGAACTCATTTGACTCACAGAAACCCTATTCTCATTTGTTGGAGTGCAGGAACCTAACATAGGAAGGCAAGAGTCTTCATCCACAATGAATGATTTTTTTTTCCATTCTGGTTTTTGAAGCTCACATGGGATCATTCTTAAGATCCATCAGGTGCTGAGAATCTAAGTCACAGCCACACACAGGTCCAAGAGGCTGATAAAGACACATCCCTTTCCAAAGCAATTAAACAAAGAGCGACAGGTGAGGCCCATTCATTTCCATTTGAAAACTGTTTTCTTCAGTCTTCACAAAGGGGTGGCCTGATGCAAAGACCTTCCTGACATTCAGTGCAACACAACAATAAGTAAGCAAAAAGCCCAAGGCAGTGTTTCTGCACTGAGACTTTCCTGGTCACACTGATATCTGAGTTTTCTGAGATGCTCGCCATTCTCTTCAACTATCCTTTACATGGCCATGTCACAGAGCTTGGAGGTGGTAAATATTTTGGACACAAATCCCTGTGCCCATTCTGGAGAGTGGCCAGAATTCAGGAAGAAAACAACAACTTAGAAAGATAGCAGGTGTTGCACATCGATAAGACAAGCTGCAGTCCATTCATATATTGGGCAGGATGAATTATAGGGAAGATTTATACTAGACAGGACACATCCATTAATGCATTCTCTTTTCTAATGTCTACAACAACGGACACAGTGGGATACACATAAACAGAAACACTCGCCTTGTCAAATGACTTACTAGAAACTGTCTGCTCCAAACCAAACAAACCGCCTTTTCGATCTATTCTCAGAACATGAGACAAAACAACAAACGCACACCCACTCCCACAAAGGCACCTCCTTCCCCCAAGTAGGTCTGTGACTATCCGGAGTGTCCTCTGACTGGTGGGCAATACTATGTTCTCCCGAAATGGCCTGTCTTTTCTCAGATCTTGTTTCCTTGACCAACTCTGTGAAGATGTCATGAAAAAGTGGTTAGCCACTACCTGTTTTCTCAGGAAAGGTCCATCTTCAGAGCTCTCCTGGCATTTGGCCATCCTCACATCATTAGGTACCAAGAAAACTGACTCTGTCCTTGGTAAATCCAAACAAGTGAGCCCACTGGGCCTGGGACTGGGACTGCCTCTGGATACCAAGTTCAGAGAGTTCCATCACCAAGGAAATGAGGTATGTCACATTCTTTGGAACTGAATGAGGTCACTGCCTTGGCAACCACTTTGTCCTAACAGTTGCTTCCAAGGGTTACATAAGATGGAGGTTTCCCCTACTTCCTGTGACACTTTCATAAGGTAGAATGTATATCAACCATTGGCACCTGGGAACAGCTCTCCACTCAGCCCTGGATTGTTCCACCTTGTCTACAATAAGAAGAGAGAGGCAGATTCAGACACAACCCTTCATCATGACCAGGTTGTTTGCCATGGAAGATGACTTTTGCTCTCTCAGGTGCTTCATACCTGCCTACAACTTCTCCAGGTATCATTTGTGCATGGACATTTGAGGTTCTAATCTGGTGGAAGATCCCCAACTTTCCTGTATTGTCAGAACCCCTCTGTCCCTGCTCTTCTGTAAAATGATTGAGGGAACAGTGTATACTTGGGGTTAAAAACAGGTTTGATTTGGTGACGAATGATTCTGTGCGATGAATAATGGGATTGGGAACCTGCAATATTTACAAGAATATAGAGGTGAAATATGAGTATGAAAAAAGAAACCTAGGTATGATTTGAAGCCCAGAAGGGTTTTGCCCTTGATTGGGATACTTAGCTTTGAAGTATGTTCTGCAAAGATTTCTCAGATAATTTGATATACAATGGCATAGGACCTTGTACATTGGATGATTGAATTTAGAAGAGAACATCCAGTCAAAAAGGGATATTCAGTAGGATTAGGAAGATAGTCGGTAGGTTTAGGAAGACGAGTGACTATAGGATTTGGACCAAAAGTTCTTTAGCAATAGACTTTTGGTTATAGAGTGAATGTAAATGTCAGCACATATGAAGAGTCAGTCACTATGTTGAACTGGGGAAAATATGTAGAAAAGCAGATATCAATGGAAACATTACGAAATCAGGCAAAGTATAAAGTGAGGGATAGAATTAGACATTTTCAACAGGGTTGAGTTTCAATATATAAATTAGGAAAAAACAAATATGTAGTCACCAATAGGATTGACAATTGACAGCATAAGGCAACCTGGACATGGATGTTTTTAGAAATCCATGTTCACTTTCTATTTAGGCTTTGGTACAATCATAAGTGTGACCTTTCCATTTTTTGTCCAGAATATTACTGTGATAATGAGGTGACATGAGTATTTCTTTCACCATTTCTGGGAGCAATATATTGAAGATGTAAAATTAGAATCGGGGGTACAAATAGGTGTACCCTGTTTCTATGAACATAGAGAAAAACCACGAATAGACCATACTGTGAATAAATAATATAACTTTTTTGAACTTTAAATAATGAATTGAACTGATATCTGAAAAATAAAAGGAAATTGTATATTGATATACAATCATTCATTCCAACCAGTTATATATCTAATGGAAATATTAGTGTTTTGGTTTATCATGAAGAGTGTGTGAGTTTTGCTTCAAAATGATTATGGAAATTCAAAATAATGTGTTTGGAAAGAAGTCTCATGAAAAAACCAGTCAAGAAACCCTGACAATACATGTGTTCTGAAACAAGAAGTGATTAAAGATGAAACGAATGCCTATTAATTTGTGAACTTGTGGATGAAATGTATATCGTATGATGTGCAAAAACTGAAGAAACAATAATGTACCAGTGTCGAATACAAATGAATGACAAATTACATATCATGTCCCATAGGAGTCTACTTGCATTGATGTTAGACTGGGTCAGATACTGTAGAATAATTAGGATTTGTATGCACCCTTCACTGAAATTAGTAGTCAGTACTAGGAAACAAATATGTATTTCAGGTGGATGAATATTTCTGATTATAATCTTGTGAAAAGTTGATTATAAATCCACATACATGAACATGAAT
Source organism: Callospermophilus lateralis (assembly GCF_048772815.1). NCBI lineage: Eukaryota > Metazoa > Chordata > Mammalia > Rodentia > Sciuridae > Callospermophilus > Callospermophilus lateralis. The sequence goes on from NW_027513374.1 coordinate 8,445, forward strand.
GAATTTAGAGAGTATATATTAGAAAAATTTTTTCATATTTTGAAAAATTTGGAGAGTATATCTATATTTATATCTTTACACAAACACACACACACACACACACACACACACACACACACTCACAGACATTGAAAAGTACCAATATAAATGCCAATCGAAATTCATCAGTAAATATATATCATCCACAGATGCAAAAATATTTATTTTCCTGAACATGAGTTTATGCATAATGTTGTTCTACTAGGACTCTCTCCTATAGGTTGAATTTTCATTTTCAACAGCATTTAGGACGAGTGAACTCTTCTCACAATTTGTATCTGCCAAGACCACCACCTCACAAAAATGTACTTGTGATACCTGGTAGGATTCTATATATGCATATAAATATACATGTGTGAATAGGCTACAGAAAAAGGAAACAAGAATTCACACATTTGTTAAGTTTAAAAACAGATGGAGAATATTTCAATTAAAATTTGACAAGATTTATAACTCCTACCTTATATAATGCAAATGTCAAGTCCAACTATACAATATGTCTCCTCTGAAGTGCTTGTATTTCTATTGTGTTGGGTTAATTTTCCCCATTATATTAGGATGAATAGTCTGAGTCTACTAGGTAATTGTTAGTGTCAGGGATTCAGTACTTCGAATGGAAAATTGGAAAATGAATCCAATGTGTATGTAAATATATGCTGCACAAATATCCTCCCGCTCTCATCCAGAACAATGCCTTGACATTACCTTCACCCCAAGTAAGACACAATTAGAGGAGAAGAGTTACAAAATCAGTGAATACATATCTGGAATGGAAAATGCTCAGGAGTTCACAACCTTGGAGGTGGTAGAGGAGTTTCCAAAAGTAAGGGACAGGGTAAACACTCCACAAACATGGAGCTCTGCTGGCCTAAAAACTTTTTGAGAAACTGCCTCTGAGCTTCCGCACTTGAAATATATGTTGTTTTCATGAGATTTGGCTTCCTTTGTAGTGAGACCATCAAAGCTGGGTTTGCATCTATGTGACCTGGAGGACATGGTTTCTTATTTTCCAATGAATAAGAAGAAGCAGTGCTGAATCCTCTCTTTGTAGGTAAACTGAGGCCACTGGGGACTAAGTATCTCCCCGTGGGGACTGTGAAGCCATTTGGTCCTCCTCCAGTTTTTGTGGTGTTTAGGCTGCTGCACTGTGAGTTTGGTATTTGTTTCACGAAATACTAGGAGCTAAACTGGGACACAGTGCTGGAGGGAGTTCTGTCACGTGTGGTGGGTCAGGGTCTGCAAGACAATGCACCAACTAGGCTTCTATCTCTCAAAGCTTGCCCCATTGTCCCCTTGTCCATATCAACCTGATTCTTAATTTTCCTCTGAAAACTCTCCATATAACAAGATGCCTTTACATATAAGGGTCTGCTGGCTGCACCATGTCAGTTAAAAGCCATTTGGAATCCAATGGTAGATCCACATGGCCCTACTACGGATGTTTTATCAAACACCTCCCCACCACTGCTCTAGACCCACTACTCAGCAGGCTCCAACTTACTGGCATCTCTGTTCTACACCATTTTCATGAAACTCAGTAAATCAAGGCACTGTCTGGTATACTCATGATCAGCAATAGGACATCCAATGTTTCTCCAATGCCACCTGGTCATAGGAATTTCAAAAATTTCATGGTATTTATCTAGCCATTTTTCAAGCATGAAGTTGGAGGCACTGTGGGTTTCAATTCATTCAGCAAACATTAAATGGTGAGGAAGCTCATTTCAATGAAATCTCTGGAGAAATCTCACAGGCAAGGCTTCCCAAAGAATGGAAAAAAGGTCACATTAGGCCAGGCCCATTGAGGTCTACAATGTGAGGTGCATGTGTGTTTTGACTCTCAACTATGGATGCCATTTCTTTAAGAAAAAAATCATGTGATATCCTTGCTGAGATTACCAGGCCTCTGTGGAAATCTACCCGGGGCGTAGGTCTCAGTTTCCAAGAGCGACTTTCATGCGTGGCCTCTTAAAATCCCAACAAAATTCATAGCAATGCTTCTCTGAGTTCAGTTCCAAAACCCAGTGTCTAAGGGGAATCACACCAGAGTTCAAGCCCACGTGGAACCAGTCATTTTTGCCAATGCCACACAAATGACCAACATTAAAACCAAAACACTCCCACATGGCCCTCACCTTATTCCATATAGTCAATCATCTTAACCGCTGGCTGGAGGTTTCCGTGAGGGGTGCAGCCCAAGACAGTGTCCAAAATCAGCTCGTTTGCCCCTCATTTGCCTAAAGTCAGGGTAGCCTGGACACCGTGGCTGTGAACCAGGAGTGAACAAATAAGCCTGCCATTAATACTTCTATGTTTCTCCAATTTGAGGGCTACTGATTTTAGGTATCGATTCTTTAGGTGATTTAGAGTCATGCGAAAACACAAGCACCTCTGCAGGGGTTTGAAGAACTCATTTGACTCACAGAAACCCTATTCTCATTTGTTGGAGTGCAGGAACCTAACATAGGAAGGCAAGAGTCTTCATCCACAATGAATGATTTTTTTTTCCATTCTGGTTTTTGAAGCTCACATGGGATCATTCTTAAGATCCATCAGGTGCTGAGAATCTAAGTCACAGCCACACACAGGTCCAAGAGGCTGATAAAGACACATCCCTTTCCAAAGCAATTAAACAAAGAGCGACAGGTGAGGCCCATTCATTTCCATTTGAAAACTGTTTTCTTCAGTCTTCACAAAGGGGTGGCCTGATGCAAAGACCTTCCTGACATTCAGTGCAACACAACAATAAGTAAGCAAAAAGCCCAAGGCAGTGTTTCTGCACTGAGACTTTCCTGGTCACACTGATATCTGAGTTTTCTGAGATGCTCGCCATTCTCTTCAACTATCCTTTACATGGCCATGTCACAGAGCTTGGAGGTGGTAAATATTTTGGACACAAATCCCTGTGCCCATTCTGGAGAGTGGCCAGAATTCAGGAAGAAAACAACAACTTAGAAAGATAGCAGGTGTTGCACATCGATAAGACAAGCTGCAGTCCATTCATATATTGGGCAGGATGAATTATAGGGAAGATTTATACTAGACAGGACACATCCATTAATGCATTCTCTTTTCTAATGTCTACAACAACGGACACAGTGGGATACACATAAACAGAAACACTCGCCTTGTCAAATGACTTACTAGAAACTGTCTGCTCCAAACCAAACAAACCGCCTTTTCGATCTATTCTCAGAACATGAGACAAAACAACAAACGCACACCCACTCCCACAAAGGCACCTCCTTCCCCCAAGTAGGTCTGTGACTATCCGGAGTGTCCTCTGACTGGTGGGCAATACTATGTTCTCCCGAAATGGCCTGTCTTTTCTCAGATCTTGTTTCCTTGACCAACTCTGTGAAGATGTCATGAAAAAGTGGTTAGCCACTACCTGTTTTCTCAGGAAAGGTCCATCTTCAGAGCTCTCCTGGCATTTGGCCATCCTCACATCATTAGGTACCAAGAAAACTGACTCTGTCCTTGGTAAATCCAAACAAGTGAGCCCACTGGGCCTGGGACTGGGACTGCCTCTGGATACCAAGTTCAGAGAGTTCCATCACCAAGGAAATGAGGTATGTCACATTCTTTGGAACTGAATGAGGTCACTGCCTTGGCAACCACTTTGTCCTAACAGTTGCTTCCAAGGGTTACATAAGATGGAGGTTTCCCCTACTTCCTGTGACACTTTCATAAGGTAGAATGTATATCAACCATTGGCACCTGGGAACAGCTCTCCACTCAGGCCTGGATTGTTCCACCTTGTCTACAATAAGAAGAGAGAGGCAGATTCAGACACAACCCTTCATCATGACCAGGTTGTTTGCCATGGAAGATGACTTTTGCTCTCTCAGGTGCTTCATACCTGCCTACAACTTCTCCAGGTATCATTTGTGCATGGACATTTGAGGTTCTAATCTGGTGGAAGATCCCCAACTTTCCTGTATTGTCAGAACCCCTCTGTCCCTGCTCTTCTGTAAAATGATTGAGGGAACAGTGTATACTTGGGGTTAAAAACAGGTTTGATTTGGTGACGAATGATTCTGTGCGATGAATAATGGGATTGGGAACCTGCAATATTTACAAGAATATAGAGGTGAAATATGAGTATGAAAAAAGAAACCTAGGTATGATTTGAAGCCCAGAAGGGTTTTGCCCTTGATTGGGATACTTAGCTTTGAAGTATGTTCTGCAAAGATTTCTCAGATAATTTGATATACAATGGCATAGGACCTTGTACATTGGATGATTGAATTTAGAAGAGAACATCCAGTCAAAAAGGGATATTCAGTAGGATTAGGAAGATAGTCGGTAGGTTTAGGAAGACGAGTGACTATAGGATTTGGACCAAAAGTTCTTTAGCAATAGACTTTTGGTTATAGAGTGAATGTAAATGTCAGCACATATGAAGAGTCAGTCACTATGTTGAACTGGGGAAAATATGTAGAAAAGCAGATATCAATGGAAACATTACGAAATCAGGCAAAGTATAAAGTGAGGGATAGAATTAGACATTTTCAACAGGGTTGAGTTTCAATATATAAATTAGGAAAAAACAAATATGTAGTCACCAATAGGATTGACAATTGACAGCATTAGGCAACCTGGACATGGATGTTTTTAGAAATCCATGTTCACTTTCTATTTAGGCTTTGGTACAATCATAAGTGTGACCTTTCCATTTTTTGTCCAGAATATTACTGTGATAATGAGGTGACATGAGTATTTCTTTCACCATTTCTGGGAGCAATATATTGAAGATGTAAAATTAGAATCGGGGGTACAAATAGGTGTACCCTGTTTCTATGAACATAGAGAAAAACCACGAATAGACCATACTGTGAATAAATAATATAACTTTTTTGAACTTTAAATAATGAATTGAACTGATATCTGAAAAATAAAAGGAAATTGTATATTGATATACAATCATTCATTCCAACCAGTTATATATCTAATGGAAATATTAGTGTTTTGGTTTATCATGAAGAGTGTGTGAGTTTTGCTTCAAAATGATTATGGAAATTCAAAATAATGTGTTTGGAAAGAAGTCTCATGAAAAAACCAGTCAAGAAACCCTGACAATACATGTGTTCTGAAACAAGAAGTGATTAAAGATGAAACGAATGCCTATTAATTTGTGAACTTGTGGATGAAATGTATATCGTATGATGTGCAAAAACTGAAGAAACAATAATGTACCAGTGTCGAATACAAATGAATGACAAATTACATATCATGTCCCATAGGAGTCTACTTGCATTGATGTTAGACTGGGTCAGATACTGTAGAATAATTAGGATTTGTATGCACCCTTCACTGAAATTAGTAGTCAGTACTAGGAAACAAATATGTATTTCAGGTGGATGAATATTTCTGATTATAATCTTGTGAAAAGTTGATTATAAATCCACATACATGAACATGAATGAATTTAGAGAGTATATATTAGAAAAATTTTTTCATATTTTGAAAAATTTGGAGAGTATATCTATATTTATATCTTTACACAAACACACACACACACACACACACACACACACACACACTCACAGACATTGAAAAGTACCAATATAAATGCCAATCGAAATTCATCAGTAAATATATATCATCCACAGATGCAAAAATATTTATTTTCCTGAACATGAGTTTATGCATAATGTTGTTCTACTAGGACTCTCTCCTATAGGTTGAATTTTCATTTTCAACAGCATTTAGGACGAGTGAACTCTTCTCACAATTTGTATCTGCCAAGACCACCACCTCACAAAAATGTACTTGTGATACCTGGTAGGATTCTATATATGCATATAAATATACATGTGTGAATAGGCTACAGAAAAAGGAAACAAGAATTCACACATTTGTTAAGTTTAAAAACAGATGGAGAATATTTCAATTAAAATTTGACAAGATTTATAACTCCTACCTTATATAATGCAAATGTCAAGTCCAACTATACAATATGTCTCCTCTGAAGTGCTTGTATTTCTATTGTGTTGGGTTAATTTTCCCCATTATATTAGGATGAATAGTCTGAGTCTACTAGGTAATTGTTAGTGTCAGGGATTCAGTACTTCGAATGGAAAATTGGAAAATGAATCCAATATGTATGTAAATATATGCTGCACAAATATCCTCCCGCTCTCATCCAGAACAATGCCTTGACATTACCTTCACCCCAAGTAAGACACAATTAGAGGAGAAGAGTTACAAAATCAGTGAATACATATCTGGAATGGAAAATGCTCAGGAGTTCACAACCTTGGAGGTGGTAGAGGAGTTTCCAAAAGTAAGGGACAGGGTAAACACTCCACAAACATGGAGCTCTGCTGGCCTAAAAACTTTTTGAGAAACTGCCTCTGAGCTTCCGCACTTGAAATATATGCTGTTTTCATGAGATTTGGCTTCCTTTGTAGTGAGACCATCAAAGCTGGGTTTGCATCTATGTGACCTGGAGGACATGGTTTCTTATTTTCCAATGAATAAGAAGAAGCAGTGCTGAATCCTCTCTTTGTAGGTAAACTGAGGCCACTGGGGACTAAGTATCTCCCCGTGGGGACTGTGAAGCCATTTGGTCCTCCTCCAGTTTTTGTGGTGTTTAGGCTGCTGCACTGTGAGTTTGGTATTTGTTTCACGAAATACTAGGAGCTAAACTGGGACACAGTGCTGGAGGGAGTTCTGTCACGTGTGGTGGGTCAGGGTCTGCAAGACAATGCACCAACTAGGCTTCTATCTCTCAAAGCTTGCCCCATTGTCCCCTTGTCCATATCAACCTGATTCTTAATTTTCCTCTGAAAACTCTCCATATAACAAGATGCCTTTACATATAAGGGTCTGCTGGCTGCACCATGTCAGTTACAAGCCATTTGGAATCCAATGGTAGATCCACATGGCCCTACTACGGATGTTTTATCAAACACCTCCCCACCACTGCTCTAGACCCACTACTCAGCAGGCTCCAACTTACTGGCATCTCTGTTCTACACCATTTTCATGAAACTCAGTAAATCAAGGCACTGTCTGGTATACTCATGATCAGCAATAGGACATCCAATGTTTCTCCAATGCCACCTGGTCATAGGAATTTCAAAAATTTCATGGTATTTATCTAGCCATTTTTCAAGCATGAAGTTGGAGGCACTGTGGGTTCAATTCATTCAGCAAACATTAAATGGTGAGGAAGCTCATTTCAATGAAATCTCTGGAGAAATCTCACAGGCAAGGCTTCCCAAAGAATGGAAAAAAGGTCACATTAGGCCAGGCCCATTGAGGTCTACAATGTGAGGTGAATGTGTGTTTTGACTCTCAACTATGGATGCCATTTCTTTAAGAATAAAATCATGTGATATCCTTGCTGAGATTCCCAGGCCACTTTGGAAATCTACCCGGGGCCTAGGTCTCAGTTTCCAAGAGCGACTTTCATGCGTGGCCTCTTAAAATCCCAACAAAATTCATAGCAATGCTTCTCTGAGTTCAGTTCCAAAACCCAGTGTCTAGGGGAATCACACCAGAGTTCAAGCCCACGTGGAACCAGTCATTTTTTCCAATGCAACACAATGACCACAATTAAACCAAAACACTCCCACATGGCACTCACCTTATTCCATATAGTCAATCATCTTAACCGCTGGCTGGAGGTTTCCATTGAGGGGTGCAGCCCAAGACAGTGTCCAAAATCAGCTCGTTTGCCCCTCATTTGCCTAAAGTCAGGGTAGCCTGGACACCGTGGCTGTGAACCAGGAGTGAACAAATAAGCCTGCCATTAATACTTCTATGTTTCTCCAATTTGAGGGCTACTGATTTTAGGTATCGATTCTTTAGGGTGATTTAGAGTCATGCGAAAACACAAGCACCTCTGCAGGGCTTTGAAGAACTCATTTGACTCACAGAACCCTATTCTCATTTGTTGGAGTGCAATAACCTAACAGAGGAAGGCAAGAGTCTTCATCCACAATGAATGATATTTTTTGCCATTTTGGTTTTGGAAGCTTACATGGGATCATTCTTAAGATCCATCAGGTGCTGAGAATCTAAGTCACAGCCACACACAGGTCCAAGAGGCTGATATAGACACATCCCTTTCCAAAGCAATTAAGCAAAGAACCACACTTGAGGCCCATTCATTTCCATTTGAAAACTGTTTTCTTCAGGCTTCACAAAGGGGTGGCCTGATGCAAAGACCTTCCTGACATTCAGTGCAACACAACAATAAGTAAGCAAAAAGCCCAAGGCAGTGTTTCTGCACTGAGACTTTCCTGGTCACACTGATATCAGAGTTTTCTGAGATGCTCGCCATTCTCTTCAACCATCCTTTACATGGCCATGTCACAGAGCTTGGAGGTGGTACATATTTTGGACACAAATCCCTGAGCCCATTCTGGAGAGTGGCCAGAATTCAGGAAGAAAACAACAACTTAGAAAGATAGCAGGTGTTGCACATCGATAAGACAAGCTGCAGTCCATTCATATATTGGGCAGGATGAATTATAGGGAAGATTTATACTAGACAGGACACATCCATTAATGCATTCTCTTTTCTAATGTCTACAACAACGGACACAGTGGGATACACATAAACAGAAACACTCGCCTTGTCAAATGACTTACTAGAAACTGTCTGCTCCAAACCAAACAAACCGCCTTTTCGATCTATTCTCAGAACATGAGACAAAACAACAAACGCACACCAACTCCCACAAAGGCACCTCCTTCAACCAAGTAGGTCTGTGACTATCCGGAGTGTCCTCTGACTGGTGGGCCATACTATGTTCCCCCGAAATGGCCTGTCTTCTCTCAGATCTTGCTTCCTTGACCAACTCTGTGATGATGTCAGGAAAAAGTGGTTAGCCACTACCTGTTTTCTCAGGAAAGGTCCATCTTCAGAGCTCTCCTGGCATTTGGCCATCCTCACATCATTAGGTACCAAGAAAACTGACTCTGTCCTTGGTAAATCCAAACAAGTGAGCCCACTGGGCCTGGGACTGGGACTGCCTCTGGGTGCCTGGCTTCTTGGATACCAAGTTCAGAGAGTTCCATCACCAAGGTAATGAGGTATGTCACATTCCTTGGAACTGAATGAGGTCACTGCCTTGGCAACCACTTTGTCCTAACAGTTGCTTCCAAGGGTTACATAAGATGGAGGTTGCCCCTACTTCCTGTGACACTTTCATAAGGTAGAATGTATATCAACCATTGGCACCCGGGAACAGCTCTCCACTCAGGCCTGGATTGTTCCACCTTGTCTACAAAAAGAAGAGAGAGGCAGATTCAGACACATCCCTTCATCCTGACCAGGTTGTTTGCCATGGAAGATGACTTTTGCTCTCTCAGTAGCTTCATACCTGCCTACAACTTCTCCAGGTCTCATTTGTGCATGGACATTTGAGGTTCTCATCTTGTGGAAGATCCCCAACTTTCCTGTATTGTAAGAACCCCTCTGTCCCTGCTCTTCTGTAAAATGATTGAGGGAACAGTGTATACCTGGGGGTAAAAACAGGATTGATTTGGTGATGAATGATTCTGTGCGATGAATAATGGGATTGGGAACCTGCAATATTTACAAGAATATAGAGGTGAAATATAAGTTTGAAAAAAGAAATCTAGGTATGCTTTGAAGCCCAGAAGGGTTTTGCCTTTGATTGGGATACTTAGCTTTGAATTATGTTCTGCAAAGTTGTCTCAGATAATTTGATATACAATAGCATAGGACCTTGTACATTGGATGATTGAATTTAGAAGAGAACATCCAGTCAAAAAGGGATATTCAGTAGGATCAAGAAGATAGTCGGTAGGTTTAGGAAGACCATTGAGTATAGGATTTGGACCAAAAGTTCTTTAGCAATAGACTTTTGGTTATAGAGTGAATGTAAATGTCAGCACATATGAAGAGTCAGACACTATGTTGAACTGGGGAAAATATGTAGAAAAGCAGATATCAATGGAAACATTACGAAATCAGGCAAAGTATAAAGTGAGGGATAGAATTAGACATTTTCAACAGGGTTGAGTTTCAAAATATAAATTAGGAAAAAACAAATATGTAATCACCAATAGGATTGACAATTGACAGCATTAGGCAACCTGGACATGGATGTTTTTAGAAATCCATGTTCACTTTCCATTTAGGCTTTGGTACAATCATAAGTGTGACCTTTCCATTTTTTGTCCAGAATATTACTGTGATAATGAGGTGACATGAGTATTTCTTTCACCATTTCTGGGAGCAATATATTGAAGATGTAAAATTAGAATCGGGGGTGCAAATAGGTGTACCCTGTTTCTATGAACATAGAGAAAAACCACGAATAGACCATACTGTGAATAAATAATATAACTTTTTGAACTTTAAATAATGAATTGAACTGATATCTGAAAAATAAAAGAAAATTTTATATTGATATAAAATCATTCATTCCAACCAGTTATAGATCTAATGAAAATATTAGTGTTTTGGTTTATCATGAAGCGTGTGTGAGTTTTGCTTCAAAATGATTATGGAAATTCAAAATAATGTGTTTGGAAAGAAGTCTCATGAAAAGACCAGTCAAGAAACCCGGACAATACATGTGTTCTGAAGCAAGAAGTGATTAATGTTGAAACAAATGCCTATTAATTTGTGAACTTGTGGATGAAATGTATATCCTATGATGTGCAAAAACTGAAGAAACAATAATGTACCAGTGTCGAATACAAATGAATGACAAATTACATATCATGTCCCATAGGAGTCTACTTGTATTGATGTTAGACTGGGTCAGATACTGTAGAATAATTAGGATTTGTATGCACCCTTCACTGAAGTTAGTAGTCAGTACTAGGAAACAAATATGTATTTCAGGTGGATGAATATTTCTGATTATAATCTTGTGAAAAGTTGATTATAAATCCACATACATGAACATGAATGAATTTAGAGATTGTATACTAGACACATATATTTCATATTTGGAAAACTTTGGAGAGTATGTCTATATCTATATCTATATCTATACACACACACACACACACACACACACACACACAACACTCACAGACATTAAAAAGTACCAATATAAACGCCAATCGAAATTCATCAGTAAATATATATCATCCACAGATGCAAAAATATTTATGTTACTGAACATGAGTTTATGTATAATGTTGTTCTTCTAGGACGCTCTCTGATAGGTTGAATTTTCATTTCCAACAGCATTTAGGAGGAGTGAACACTTCTCACAGTTTGTATCTGCCAAGACATCCACCTTACAAAAATGTACGTGTGATACCTGGTAGAATTCTATATATGCATATAAATATACATGTGTGAATAGGCTACAGAAATTGGAAACAAGTATTCACATATTTGTTAAGTTTAAAAACACATGGAGAATATTTCAATTAAAATTTGACTAGATGTATAACTCCTACCTTATATAATGCAAATGTCAAGTCCAACTATAGAAAATGTCTCCTGTGAAGTGCTTGTATTTCTATTGTGTTGGGTTAATTTTCCCCATTATATTAGGATGAATAGTCTGAGTCTACTAGGTATGGGTTAGTGTCAGGGATTCAGTACTTCAAATGAAAAATTGGAAAATGAATCCAATGTGTATGTAAATATATGCTGCACAAATATCCTCCCGCTCTCATCCAAAACAATGCCTTGACATTACCTTCACCCCAAGTAAGACACAATTAGAGGAGAAGAGTTACAAAATCAGTGAATACATATCTGGAATGGAAAATGCTCAGGAGTTCACAACCTTGGAGGTGGTTTAGGAGTTTCCAAAAGTAAGGGACATGGTAAACACTCCACAAACATGTAACTCTGCTGGCCTAAAAACTTTTTGAGAAACTGCCTCTGAGCTTCCGCACTTGCAATATATGTTGTTTTTATGAGATTTGGCTTCCTTTGTAGTGAGACCATCAAAGCTGGGTCTGCATCTATGTGACCTGGAGGACATGGTTTCTTATTTTCCAATGAACAAGATGAAGCAGTGCTGAATCCTCTCTTTATAGGTAAACTGAGGCCACTGGGGACTAAGTATCTCCCCGTCTCCCCATGTGGACTGTGAAGCCATTTGGTCCTCCTCCACTTTTTGTGGTGTTTAGGCTGCTGCACTGTGAGTTTGGTATTTGTTTCACGAAATACTAGCAGCTAAACTGGGACACAGTGCTGGATGGAGTTCTGTCACGTGTGGTGGGTCAGGGTCTGCAAGAGAATGCACCAACTAGGCTTCTATCTCTCACAGCTTGCCCCATTGCCCCCTTGTCCATATCAACCTGATTCTTAATTTTCCTCTTAAAACTCTCCATATAACAAGATGCCTTTACATATAAGGGTCTGCTGGCAGCACCATGTCAGTTACAAGCCATTTGGAATCCAATGGTAGATGCACATGGTCCTACCACGGATGTTTTATCAAACGCCTCCCCACCACTGCTCTAGACCCACTACTCAGCAGGCTCCAAATTACTGGCATCTCTGTTCTACACCATTTTCATGAAACTCAGTAAATCAAGGCACTGTCTGGTATACTCATGATCAGCAACAGGACATCCAATGTTTCTCCAGTGCCACCTGGTCATAGGAATTTCAAAAATTTCATGGTATTTATCTAGCCATTATTCAAGCATGAAGTTGGAGGCACTGTGGGTTTCAATTCATTAGGCAAACATTAAATGGTTAGGAAGCTCATTTCAATGAAATCTCTGGAGAACTGTCACAGGCAAGGCTTCCCAAAGAATAGACAAAACGTCACATTCGGCCAGGCGGATTGAGGTCAACCATGTGAGGTCCATGTGTGTTTTGACTCTCAATTATGGCTGCCATTTCTTTAAGAATAAAATCATGTGATATCCTTGCTGAGATTCCCAGGCCTCCGTGGAAATCTACCCGGGGCCTAGGTCTCAGTTTCCAAGAGCGACTTTCATGCGTGGCCTCTTAAAATCCCAACAAAATTCATGGCAATGCTTCTCTGAGTTCAGTTCCAAAACCCAGTGTCTAAGGGGAATCACACCAGAGTTCAAGCCCACGTGGACCCAGTCATTTTTTCCAATGCCACACAAATGACCAACATTAAAACCAAAACACTCCCACATGGCCCTCACCTTATTCCATATAGTCAATCATCTTAACCTCTGGCTGGAGGTTTCCATGAGGGATGCAGCCCAAGACAGTGTCCAAAATCAGCTCGTTTGCCCCTCATTTGCCTAAAGTCAGGGTAGCCTGGACACCGTTGCAGTGAACCAGGAGTGAACAAATAAGCCTGCCGTTAATACTTCTGTGTTTCTCCAATTTGAGGCCTATTGATTTTAGGTATGGATTCTTTAGGTGATTTAGAGACATGCGAAAACACAAGCACCTCTGCAGGGCTTTAAGAACTCATTTGATGCAAAGAATCCCTATTCTCATTTGTTGGAGTGCAAGAACCTAACAGAGGAAGGCAAGAGACTTCATCCACAATGAATGATATTTTTTTGCCATTTTGGTTTTGGAAGCTAACATGGGATCATTCTTAAGATCCATCAGGTGCTGAGAATCTAAGTCACAGCCACACACAGGTCCAAGAGGCTGATAAAGACACATCCCTTTCCAAAGCAATTAAACAAAGAGCCACAGGTGAGGCCCATTCATTTCCATTTGAAAACTGTTTTCTTCAGGCTTCACAGAGGGGTGGCCTGAGGCAAAGACCTTCCTGACATTCAGTGCAACACAACAATAAGTAAGCAAAAGGCCCAAAGCAGGGTTTCTGCACTGAGACTTTCCTGGTCACACTGAAATCTGAGTTTTCTGAGATGCTCGCCATTCTCTTCAGCTATCCAGTACATGGCCATGTCACAGAGCTTGGAGGTGGTACATATTTTGAACACAAATCCCTGAGCCTAATCTGGAGAATGGCCAGAATTCAGGAAGAAAACAACAACTTAGAAAGATAGCAGGTGTTGCACATTGATAAGACAAGCTGCAGTCCATTCATATGTTGGGCAGGATGAATTATGGGAAGATTTATACTAGACAGGACACATCCATTAATGCATTCTCTTTTCTAATGTCTACAACAACGGACACAGTGGGATACACATAAACAGAAACACTCGCCTTGTCAAATGACTTACTAGAAACTGTCCGCTCCAAACCAAACAAACCGCCATTTCTATCTATTCTCAGAACCTGAGACAAAACAACAAACCCAAACCCACTCCCACAAAGGCACCTCCTTCCCCCAAGTAGGTCTGTGACTATCTGGAGTGTCCTCTGACTGGTGGGCCATACTATGTTCCCCCGAAATGGCCTGTCTTCTCTCAGATCTTGTTTCCTTGACCAACTCTGTGAAGATGTCAGGAAAAAGTGGTTAGCCACTACCTGTTTTCTCAGGAAAGGTCCATCTTCAGAGCTCTCCTGGCATTTGGCCATCCTCACATCATTAGGTACCAAGAAAACTGACTCTGTCCTCTGTAAATCCAAACAAGTGAGCCCACTGGTCCTGGGACTGGGACTGCCTCTGGGTGCCTGGCTTCTTGGATACCAAGTTCAGAGATTTCCATCACCAAGGAAATGAGGTATGTCACATTCTTTGGAACTGAATGAGGTCACTGCCTTGGCAACCGCTTTGTCCTAACAGTTGCTTCCAAGGGTAACATAAGATGGAGGTTGCCCCTACTTAATGTGACACTTTCATAAGGTAGAATGTATATCAACCATTGGCACCCGGGAACAGCTCTCCACTCAGGCCTGGATTGGTCCACCTTCTCTACAATAAGAAGAGAGAGGCAGATTCAGACACATCCCTTCATCATGACCAGGTTGTTTGCCATAAAAGATGACTTTTGCTCTCTCAGGTGCTTCATACCTGCCTACAACATCTCCAGGTATCATTTTTGCATGGACATTTGAGGTTCTCATCAGGTGGAAGGTCCCCAACTTTCCTGTATTGTCAGAACCACTCTGCCCCTGCACTTCTGTAAAATGATTGAGGAAACAGTGTAACTTGGGGTTAAAAACAGGTTTGATTTGGTGACGAATGATTCTGTGTGATGAATAATGGTATTTGGAACCTGCAATATTGAAAAGAATATAGAGGTTAAATATAAGTATGAAAACAGAAATCTACGTATGATTTGGAGCCCAGAAGGGTTTTGCCCTTGATTGGGATACTTAGCTTTGAATTATGTTCTGCAAAGATGTCTCAGATAATTCGATATACAATGGTATAGGACCTTGTACATTGGATGATTGAATTTAGAAGAGAACATCCAGTCAACGAGATATTCAGTAGGATTAGGAAGATAGTCGGTAGGTTTAGGAAGACGAGTGACTATAGGATTTGGACCAAAAGTTCTTTAGCAATAGACTTTCGGTTATAGAGTGAATGTAAATGTCAGCACATATGAAGAGTCAGTCACTATGTTGAACTGGGGAAAATATGTAGAAAAGCAGATATCAATAGAAACATTACGAAATCAGGCAAAGTATAAAGTGAGTGATAGAAGTAGACATTTTCAACAGGGTTGAGTTTGAAAATATAAATTAGGAAAAAACAAATATGTAGTCACCAATAGGATTAACATTTGACAGCATTAGGCAACCTGGACATGGATGTTTTTAGAAATCCATGTTCATTTTCCATTTAGGCTTTGGTACAATCATAAGTGTGACCTTTCCATTTTTTGTCCAGAATATTACTGTGATAATGAGGTGACATGAGTATTTCTTTCTCCATTTCTGCGAGCAATATATTGAAGATGTAAAATTAGAATCGTGGTTACAAAGAGGTGTACCCTGTTACTATGAAAATAGAAAAAAAGCATGAATAGACCATACCGTGAATAAATAATATAACTTTATTGAACTTTAAGTAATGAATTGAACTGATATCTGAAAAATTAAATTAAATCGTATATTGATATACAATCATTCATTCCAACCAGTTATATATCTAATGGAAATATTAGTGTTTTGGTTTATTATGAAGAGTGTGTGAGTTTTGCTTCAAAATGATTATGGAAATTCAAAATAATGTGTTTGGAAAGAAGTCTCATGAAAAGACCAGTCAAGAAACCCTGACAATACATGTGTTCTGAAGCAAGAAGTGATTAATGTTGAAACAAATGCCTATTAATTTGTGAACTTGTGGATGAAATGTATATCCTATGATGTGCAAAAACTGAAGAAACAATAATGTACCAGTGTCAAATACAAATGAATGACAAATTACATATCATGTCCCATAGGAGTCTACTTGCATTGATGTTAGACTGGGTCAGTTACTGTTGGTGATTAGGATTTGTATACACCTTTCACTGAAGTTAGTTTTCAGTACTACAAAACAAAAATGTATTTCAGGTGGATGAATATTTCTGATTATAATCTTGTGAAAAGTTGATTATAAATCCAAATACATGAACATGAATGATATAGAGAGTGTATATTAGACACATATATTTTATATTTTGAAAAATTTGGAGAGTATATCTATATCTATATCTATACCTATATGTATCTATCTATCTATCTCTATCTATTTATCTATCTATATATATATATATATATATATATATATATATATATACACACACACACACACACAAACACATACACACACACAACACTCACAGACATTAAAAAGTACCAATATAAATGCCTATCTGAATTCATCAGTAAATATATATCATCCACAGAGGCAAAAATATTTATTTTACTGAACATGAGTTTATGTATAAAGTTGTTCTACTAGGACGCTCTTTTATAGGTTGAATTTTCATTTCCAATAGCATTTAGGAGGAGTGAACACTTCTCACAATTTGTATCTGCCAAGACTGCCACCTCACAAAAATGTACGTGTGATACCTGGTAGGATTCTATATATGCATATAAATATACACGTGTGAAGAGGCTACAGAAGAGGGAAACAAGAATTCACATATTTGTTAAGTTTAAAAACACATGGAGAATATTTCAATTAAAATTTGACTAGATTTGTAACCCCTACTTTATATAATGCAAATGTCGAGTCCAACTATACAACATGTCTCCTCTGAAGTGCTTGTATTTCTATTGTGTTGTGTTAATTTCCCCCATTATATTAGAATGAATAGTCTGAGTCTACTAGGTATGGGTTAGTGTCAGGGATTCAGTACTTCGAATGGAAAATTGGAAAATGAATCCAATGTATATGTAAATATATGCTGCACAAATATCCTCCCGCTCTCATCCAAAACAATGCCTTGACATTACCTTCACCCCAAGTAAGACAAAATTAGAGGAGAAGAGTTACAAAATCAGTGAATACATATCTGGAATGGAAAATGCTCAGGAGTTCACAACCTTGGAGGTGGTAGAGGAGTTTCCAAAAGTAAGGGACAGGGTCAACACTCCACAAACATGGAGCTCTGCTGGCCTAAAACCTTTTTGAGAAACTGCCTCTGAGCTTCCGCACTTGAAATATATGTTGTACTCAGGAGATTTGGCTTCCTTTGTAGTGAAACCATCAAAGCTGGGTCTGCATCTATGTGACCTGGAGGACATGGTTTCTTATTTTCCAATGAACAAGATGAAGCAGTGCTGAATCCTCTTTTTGTAGGTAAACTCAGGCCACTGGGGACTAAGCGTCTCCCCGTGTGGACTTTGAAGCCATTTGTTCCTTCTCCTCTTTTTGTGGTGTTTTTGCTGCTGCACTGTGAGTTTGGTATTTGTTTCACGAAATACTAGGAGATAAACTGGGACACAGTGCTGGAGGGAGTTCTGTCATGTGTGGTGGGTCAGGGTCTGCAAGAGAATGCACCAACTAGGCTTCTATCTCTCAAAGCTTGCCCCATTGTCCCCTTGTCCATATCAACCTGATTCTTAATTTTCCTCTGCTAACTCTCCATATAACAAGATGCCTTTACATATAAGGGTCTGCTGGCTGCACCATGTCAGTTACAAGCCATTTGGAATCCAATGGTAGATCCACATGGCCCTACCACGGATGTTTTATCAAACACCTCCCCACCACTGCTCTAGACCCACTACTCAGCAGGCTCCAACATACTGGCATCTCTGTTCTACACCATTTTCATGAAACTCAGTAAATCAAGGCACTGTCTGGTATACTCATGATCAGCAACAGGACATCCAATGTTTCTCCAGTGCCACCTTGTCATAGGAATTTCAAAAATTTCATGGTATTTATCTAGCCATTTTTCAAGCATGAAGTTGGAGGCACTGTGGGTTTCAATTCATTCAGCAAACATTAAATTTTGAGGAAGCTCATTTCAATGAAATCTCTGGAGAACTGTCACAGGCAAGGCTTCCCAAAGAGTGGACAAAAGGTCACATTAGGCCAGGCCCATTGAGGTCTACAATGTGATGTCCATGTGTGTTTTGACTCTCAACTATGGCTGCCATTTCTTTAAGAATAAAATAATATAATATCCTTGCTGAGATTCCCAGACCTCTGTGGAAATCCACCCGTTGTCTAGGTCTCAGTTTCCAAGAGTGACTTTCATGCTTGGCCTCTTAAAATCCCAACAAAATTCATGGCAATGCTTCCCTGAGTTCACTTCCAAAACCCAGTCTCTAAGGGGAATCACACCAGAGTTCAAGCCCACGTGGACCCTATCATTTATTCCAATGCCACACAAATGAGCAACATTAAAACCAAAACACTCCCACATGGCCCTCATCTTATTCCATATAGTCAATCATCTTAACTTCTGGCTGGAGATTTCCATGAGGGGCGCAGCCCAAGACAGTGTCCAAAATCAGCTCCTTTGCCCCTCATTTGCCTAAAGTCAGGGTAGCCTGGACACCGTTTCTGTGAACCAGGAGTGAACAAATAAGCCTGCCTTTAATACTTCTGTGTTTCTCCAATTTGATTCATACTGATTTTAGGTATCGATTCTTTAGGTGATTTAGAGTCATGGAAAACACAAGCACCTCTGCAGGGCTTTGAAGAACTCATTTGACCCAAAGAATTCCTATTCTCATTTGATGGAGTGCAGGAACCTAACAGAGGAAGGCAAGAGACTTCATCCACAATGAATGATATTTTATGCTATTTTGGTTTTGGAAGCTCACATGGCATCATTCTTAAGATCCATCAGGTGCTGAGAACCTAAGTCACAGCCCACCACAGGTCCAAGAGGCTGATAAATATACATCGCTTTCCAAAGCAATTAAGCAAAGAGCCACAGGTGAGGCCCATTCATTTCCATTTGAAAACTGTTTTCTTCAGGCTTCACAAAGGGGTGGCCTGAGGCAAAGACCTTCCTGACATTCAGTGCAACACAACAATAAGTAAGCAAAAGGCCCAAAGCGGGGTTTCTGCACTGAGACTTTCCTGGTCACACTGATATCTGAGTTTTCTGAGATGCTCACCATTCTCTTCAGCTATCCTGTACATGGCCATGTCACAGAGCTTGGAGGTGGTACATATTTTGGACACAATTCCATGAGCCTATTCTGGAGAGTGGTCAGAATTCAGGAAGAAAACAACAACTTAGAAAGATAGCAGGTGTTGCACATATATAAGACAAGTTGCAGTCCATTCATATATTGGGCAGGATGAATTATGGGAAGTTTTATACTAGACAGGACACATCCATTAATGCATTCTCTTTTCTAATGTCTACAACAACGGACACAGTGGGATACACAGAAACAGAAACACTCGCCTTGTCAAATGACTTACTAGAAACTGTCTGCTCCAAACCAAACAAACCGCCTTTTCGATCTATTCTCAGAACATGAGACAAAACAACAAACCCACACCCACTCCCACAAAGGCACCTCCTTCCCCCAAGTAGGTCTGTGACTATCCGGAGTGTCCTCTGACTGGTGGGCCATACTATGTTGCCCCGAAATCGCCTGTCTTCTCTCAGATCTTGTTTCCTTGACCAACTCTATGAAGATGTCAGGAAAAAGTGGTTAGCCACTACCTGTTTTCTCAGGAAAGGTCCATCTTCAGAGCTCTCCTGGCATTTGGCCATCCTCACATCATTAGGTACCAAGAAAACTGACTCTGTCCTTGGTAAATCCAAACAAGTGAGGCCACTGGGACTGGGACTGGGACTGCCTCTGGGTGCCTGCCTTCTTGGATACCAAGTTCAGAGATTTCCGTCACCAAGGAAATGAGGGATGTCACATTCTTTGAAACTGAATGAGGTCACTGCCTTGGCAACCACTTTGTCCTAACAGTTGCTTCCAAGGGTAACATAAGATGGAGGTTGCCCCTACTTCTTTTGACACTTTTATTAGGTAGAATGTATATCAACCATTGGCACCTGGGAACAGCTCTCCACTCAGCCCTGGTTTGGTCCACCTTCTCTACAATAAGAATAGAGAGGCAGATTCAGACACATCCCTTCATCCTGACCAGGTTGTTTGCCATGGAAGATGACTTTTTCTCTCTTTGGTGCTTCATACCTGCCTACAACTTCTCCAGGTATCATTTGTGCATGGATATTTGAGGTTCTCATGAGGAGGAAGGTCTCCAACTTTCCTGTATTGTAAGAACCACTCTGTCCCTGCTCTTCTGTAAAATGATTGAGGGAACAGTGTATTCTTGGGGTTAAAAACAGGTTTGATTTGGGTTACGAATGATTCTGTGCGATTAATAATGGTATTGGGAACCTGAAATATTTACAAGAATATAGAGGTGAAATATAATTATGAAAAGAGAAACCTAGTTATGATTTGAAGCCCAGAAGGGTTTTGCCCTTGATTGGGATACTTAGCTTTGAATTATGTTCTTCAAAGATGTCTCAGATAATTCGATATACAATGGCATAGGACCTTGTACATTGGATGATTGAATTTAGAAGAGAACATCCAGTAAAAAAGGGATATTCAGTAGGATTAGGAAGATAGTCGGTAGGTTTAGGAAGAAGAGTGAGTATAGGATTTGGACCAAAAGTTCTTTAGCAATAAACTTTCGGTTATAGAGTGAATGTAAATATCAGCACATATGAAGAGTCAGTCACTATGATGAACTGGGGAAAATGTGTAGAAAAGCAGATATCAATGGAAACATTATGAAATGAGGCAAAGTATAAAGTGAGGGATAGAATTAGACATTTTCAACAGGGTTGAGTTTGAATATATAAATTAGGAAAAAACAAATATGTAGTCACCAATAGGATTGACAATTGACAGCATTAGACAACCTGGACATGGATGTTTTTAGTAATCCATGTTCACTTTCCATTTAGGCTTTGGTACAATCATAAGTGTGACCTTTCCATTTTTTGTCCAGAATATTACTGTGATAATGAGGTGACATGAGTATATCCTTCACCATTTCTGGGAGCAATATATTGAAGATTTAAAATTAGAATTGGGGGTACAAAAAGGTGTACCCTGTGTCTATTAAGATAGAGATAAAGCATGAATAGACCATACTGTGAATAAATAATATAACTTTTTTGAACTTTATATAATGAATTGAATTGATATCTGAAAAATTACAGGAAATCATATATTGATATACAATCATTCATTCCAACCAGTTATATATCTAATGGAAATATTATTGTTTGGTTTATCATGAAGAGTGTGTGAGTTTTGCTTCAAATGTGATTATGCAAATCAAAAATAATGTGTTTGGAAAGAAGTCTCATGAAAAGACCAGTCAAGAAACCCTGCCAATACATGTGTTCTGAAGCAAGAAGTGATTAAAGTTGAAACAAATGCCTATAAATTTGTGAACTTGTGGATGAAGTGTATAACTTAAAATGTGCAAAAACTGAAGAAATAATAATGTACCAGTGTTGAGTACATATGAACGTCAAATTACATATCATGTCCCATAGGAATCTACTTGCATTGATGTTAGACTGGGTCAGTTACTGTAGAATAATTAGGATTTGTATGCACCATTCACTGAAGTTAGTTTTCAGTACTAGGAAATAAATATGTATTTCAGGTGGATGAATATTTCTGATTATAATCTTGTGAAAAGTTGATTATAAATCCACATACATGAACATGAATGAATTTAGAGAGTTTACATTAGACACATATATTTCACATTTTGAAAAATCTGCAGAGTGTACAGATATATTACACACACACACACACACACACACACACACACAAACACACAAAACACTGACAGACATTTAAAAGAAGCAATATAAATGGCAATATAAATTCTTCAGTAAACATATGTCACCCACAGATGCAAAAATATTTATTTTACTGAACATGAATTTATGTATAATGTTCTTCTACTAGGAAGCTCCCCTATAGGTTGAATTTTCAGTTCCAACAGCGTTTAGGAGGTTTGAACTCTTCTCACAGTTTGTATATGCCAAGTCAGCCAACTCAAAATGTACGTGTGATACCTGGTAGGATTCTATATATGCATATAAATATACAAGTGTGAATAGGCTAAAGAGAAAGGGAAACAAGAATTCTCCTATTTTTTAAGTTTAAAGACCTATGGAGAACTTCTTCGATTAAAAATTGACTAAATTTATAACTTTTACCTTATATAATGCAAAAGGCAAGTCCAACTATACAACATGCCTCCAATGAACTGCTTGTATTTCTATAGGTTTGGGTTATTTTTCTCTATCATATTAGGATGAGTTGTTTGAGTCTAGTAGGTATGGGTTAGTGTCAGGGATTCAATGTTTCAAAATGAAAATTGGAAAATGAATCCAATTTGTATGCATGTATATGCTGCACAAATATCCTCCCACTCTCATCCAGAACAATGCCTTGACATTACCTTCACCCCAAGTAAGACACAATTAGAGGAGAAGAGTTAGAAAATCAGTGAACACATATCTGGAATGGAAAATGCTCAGGAGTTCACAACCTTGGAGGTGGTAGAGGAGTTTCCAAAAGCAAGGGACAGGGTAAACACTCCACAAACATGGAGCTCTGCTGGCCTAAAAACTTTTTGAGAAACTGCCTTGAGATAGGGCTCTTAAATATATGTTGTTGTCAGGAGATTTAGCTTCCTTTGTAGTAAGACCATCAAAGCTGTGTCTGCATCTATGAGACCTGGAGGACATTGTTTCTGATGTTTCAATGAACATGAGGCAGCAGTGCTGATATTTTTCTTTTTAGGTAAACTGTGGCCTCTGGGTTCTAAGTGTCTCCCCGTTGAACTGTGAAGCCATTTGGCCCTCCTACACTTTTTGTGGGGTTTTTGCTGCTGCACTGGTAGTTTGGTATTTGCTTCATAAAATAGAAGGAGTTCAACTGGGACACAGTGCTGGAGGGAGTTCTGTCACGTGTGGTGGGTCAGGGTCTGCAGGAAAATGCACCAACCAATCTTCTATCCCTCAAAGCTTGCCCCATTGCATCCTTGTCCATAGCAACCTGATTCTGAACATTGCCCTGAATCCTCTCCATATAACAAGATGCCTTTACTTATAAGGGTCTGCTGGCTGCACCATGTAAGCCACAACCATTTTTAAGCCAATGGAAGATCCATATTGCTCCAACACAGAAGTTTTATCACACTCCTGCCCACCACAACTCTAGGCCCACTTCTTAGGAGCCTGAAACTTACTGGGACCTCTGTTGTACACCATTTTCATAAAACCCAGTCAAGCAAGGCACTGTCAGGTACATCCATGATCAGCAGCAGGACATCCAAAGGTTCTCTAGTGCAACCTAGTCATGAGAATTTCAAAAATTTCATGGTATTTATCTAGACATTTTACAAGGATGAAGTTGGAAGCACTGTGGGTTTCAATTTTTTCAGGAACCATTAAATGGTGAGGAAGATTATTTCAATGAAAGCTCTGAAGAACCCTCACAGGCAAGGCTTCTCAAAGAGTGGACAAAAGGTCACATTAAGCCAGGCCCATTGAGGTCTACAATGTGAGTTCCATGTGTGTTTTGACTCTCAAATATGGCTGCCAAGACTTTCGAATGAAATCATGTGATACCTTGGCTGAGATTCCCAGTGCTCTGTGCAAAGCCACTCTGGGGCTAGATCTCAGTTTCCAAGGGTGACTCTCATACATGGCCTCTTTAATCCCAACACAATACATGGCAATACTTTTCTGAGGTCAGTTTCTGAACTCAGTCTCTAAGGGGAATCACACCAAAGTTCAAGCCCAGGTAGACCCAGTTATGTCTTCCAACTGCCACACAAATATAAACAATTATATCCAAAACACTCCCACATGTCACTCATCTTTTCTATATACCCACTCATCATAACCTCTGGCTGGAGGTTTCCATGAGGGGTGCTGCCCAAGACAGTGTCCAAAATAACCACCCTTGCCCCTCATTTGCCTAAAATCAGGGTGGCCTGGACATCCTTCCAGTGAACCAGGAGTGATCAAATTGGCCGGCCATTAAGATGGCACTGCTTCTCCAATTTGAGGCCTACTGACTGTGGGGTTTAGAGTCTTTATGTGATTTGGAGTCATGAGAAAAATCAAGCACTTATGGGCTATCCTCTGCAGGGTTTTGAGGAACACATTTAAACCAAATGATCACTATTCTCACTTGATGAAGGTCAGGAACCTTACAGAGGAATGGGAGAGACTTCATCCAAAATGAATGCTCTTTTGTCCATTTTGGTTTTTAATGCACACATGGGATCTTTCTTTAGATCCATCAGGTGCTAAGAATCTAAGCCACAGCCTCACACAGGGCCAAAAAGCTGATTCAGACACATCCCTTTCCAAAGCAATTAAGCAAAGAGCCACAGGTGATGCCCATTCATTTCTATTTGAAAACTATTTCTTTTGACTCTACAAAGGTGTGGCCTGAGGCAAAGACGTTCTGACATTCAGGGCAACAGAACAATTGGTAAGCAAAAGGCCCAAAGCAGGGTTTCTCCATTAGAATTTTCTGTCACACTCATATCTGAGTTTTCTTAGATGCTCCCTTTCCTTTCAGCAATCCAGTACATGGCCAAGTCTCAGAGCTTGGAGGTGGTACATATTTTGGACACAAAACAATGAGACTATTCTGGAAATTGGCCAGAATTCAGGAAGAAAACAGGACCTTAGCAAGATTGTAGGAGTTGCCCACCCATAAGTCAAGCCACAGTCCATTCATAAATTGGGCAAGATGAATCTTGGGAAGCTTTCTACTAGTCAGGACACATACAATGATTCATTCTCTTTTCTAATGTCTAAAACCACGGACACAGTGGGATACACAGACAAAGAGACACTGGCCTTGTCAAACGACTTACCAGAAACAGTTCACTCCAAAACAAACAAACCGCCTTTCCTACCTATTCTCAGAACATGAGACAAAACCTCAAACCCACACCCACACACACAAAGGCAGCTCCTTCCCCCAAGTAGGTCTGTGACTATCAGGAGTGTCCTCTGACAGGTGGGCCATACTATGTTCTGATGAAATCGCCTGTCCTGTGTCAGATATGGTCTCATTGGCCCAATCTGTGAAGTTGTCACTAGCCAGCTGTGAGCCACTACCTGCTTTCTCAGGAAAGGCCTCTCTTCAGAGCTTTCCTGACATTTGTCCATCCTCACATCAGTAGGTACCAAGAAAGACTGACTCTGTCCTTGTTAAATCCAAACAAGTGAGACCACTGGGACTGGGAATGGGACTGGCTCTGCGTGCCTGGCTTCCCGGATCCCAAGTTCAGAGAGTTTCATCACCAAGGAAGTGAGGTGAGATTACTTCCTTCAGGAATTTAATGAGGTCACTGCCTTGGCAACCACTTTGTCCTAACAGTAGCTTCCAATAGTCCTATAGATGGAGGCAGCCCTTACTTCCTGTGACACTTTCATATGTTAGAATGGTATATCAACCATAGGCACCCAGGAACAGCTCTCCACACATGCCTGGTATGGTCCATCTTCTCTACATTAAGAATAGAGGCTTATTCAGACAAAACCCTTCATCCTGGAAAGGTTGTTTGCGATGGAAGATGACTTTTGCTCTCTCAGGTCCTTCATAGCTGCCTAATCTTCTCCAGGGATCAAATCTGCATGGACCTTTGAGGTTCTCAGCAGGAGGCAGATCCCCTACATTCCTGTATTGTAAGATGAACTCTCTCGCTGCTCTTCTGTAAAGTTAGATTGAGGGAAGAGTGTATGGTTAGGGTTATTAACATGTTCGATTTGGATTACGAATCATCCTGCAGGATGATTAATAGTATTGTGAACCTGCGATATTTATAAGATTATAGAGGTGAAATATAAGTATGAAAACAGAAATGTTGGTAAGATTTGAAGCCCAGAAGGGCATTAGGTCCTTGATTGGGATACTTAGCTTTTAATTACGTTCTACACAGATGTCTCAGATAAATTGTTAATCAATGGCATAGGACCTTATACCTTGGATGTTTGATTTTAGAAGAGAACATCCACTCAAATTGAGATAGTCGGTGGGATTAGGAAGACAGTCGGTAGGTTTATAAAAAAGAGTGAGTATAAAATTTGGACAAAAATTTCTGTAGCTATAGGGTTTCGGTTATAGAGTGAATGTAAATGTCAGCACATGTGAAGAGTCAGTCACAATGATTAACTGGGGAAAATATGTAGGAAAGAAAATATCAATAGAGACATTATGAAATGAGGCAATTATATAGTGAGTGATAGGATTAGACATTTTCAACAGGGTTGAGATTGACTACATAATCTTAGGAAGAAACAAATATGTAGTCACCAATAGGAATGACATTTGAAAGCATTAGGCAACCTGGATATGGATGTTTTTAGTAAGCCATGTTCACTTTCCATTTAGGATTTGGTACAATCATAAGTGTGACCTTTGCATTTTGTGCCCAGAAAATTATTGTGATCAAATATATATGTAGATCATATGATATGTGTATTTCTTCCACCATTTCTGGGAGCAGTATTTGAGGACACCTAAATTAGTATTGTGGGTACGAAGTGGTGTACCCTGTGTCTACGAATATAGAGATAATGCATGAATAGACCTTAGTGTGAATAAATAATATAACTTTTTTCACTTTAAATAATGGATTGAATTGATATCTTAAAATATATAGGAAATCATATATTGACATACAATCATTCACTCCAACCAGTTACACATATAATGGTAATCTTAGGGTTATTGTTTATGATGAAGTGTATGTGAGTTTTGTTTCAAAAGTGTTTATGGAAATCGAAAATAATGTGTTTGGAAGGAAGTCTCATGAAAAGACCAGTCAAGAAATATGGAGGAATCCATGTGTTCAAAGCAGGAATTGATTGAAAGTGAAACAAATGCCTATAACTTTG
This sequence comes from Callospermophilus lateralis, assembly GCF_048772815.1. Classification (NCBI taxonomy): domain Eukaryota; kingdom Metazoa; phylum Chordata; class Mammalia; order Rodentia; family Sciuridae; genus Callospermophilus; species Callospermophilus lateralis. The sequence goes on from NW_027513374.1 coordinate 35,646, forward strand.
CTAAATTGTGGATGAAATATATATCCTGTGATGTGCATAAACTGATGAAATAGTAATGTACCAGTGTTGAATAAAAATGAAGGTCAAAGTACACATCATGTCCCATAGGAATCTACTTGCATTGATGTTAAACTGGTTCAGTTACTGTAGAAATATTAGGATTTCATGCATTATTCAACGTAGTTAGTTTTATTTTTTTTCATTTTTATTTATAATTGTTCAAAACATTACATAGTTGTTGTTATATCGTATTTCACACTTTGATTCAAGTGCATTATGAACTCCCATTTTTACCCCATGTACAGATTACAGAATCACATCATTTACACATCTATTGATTCACATATTGCCATACTAGTGTCTATTGAATTCTGCTGCCTTTCCTATCCTCTACTATCCCCCCTCCCCTCCCTGCCCCTCCCCTCTTCTCTCTCTACCCCCTCTACTGTAATAAATTTGTCCCCCTTGTATTATTTTTCCCTTTCCCCTCACTTTCTCTTGTATGTAATTTTATATAACCCTGAGGGTCTCCTTCCAATTCCATGCAATTTTCCTTCTCTCTCCCTTTCCTTTCCACCTCTCATCCCGGTTTAATGTTAATCATATTGTCATGCTCTTTGTCTCTCCTCTGTTCTTAGTTACTCTCCGTATATCAAAGATGACATTTGGCATTTGTTTTTTAAGGATTGGGTAGCTTCACTTAGCATTATCTGCTCTAATGCCATCCATTTTCCTCCAAATTCTATGATTTTTTTTCATTTTTCAATGCAGAGTAATACTCCATTGTGTATAAATGCCACAGTATTTTCTCCATTCTTTCATTGAAGGGCATCTAAGTTGGTTTCACAGTCTTCCTGTTGTGAATTGTTCTGCTATGAACATCGATGTAGCAGTGTCCCTGTAGCATGCTCTTTTTAGGTCTTTAGTGAATAGACTGAGTAGGGGAATAGCTGGGTCAAATGGTGGTTCCATTCCCAGCTTTCCAAGAAATCTCAATACTGCTTTCCAAATTGGCTGCACCAATTTGCAGTCCCACCAGCAATGTACAAGTGTACCTCTTTCCCCACATCCTTGCCAGAACTTGTTGTTGTTTGACTTCATAATGTCTGCCAATCTTACTGGAGTGAGATGGTATCTTAGGGTGGTTTTGATTTGCATTTCTCTGACTGCTGGAGATGGTGAGCATTTTTTCATGTACTTGTTGATTGATTGTAAGTCCTCATCTGATAAGTGTCTGTTGAGGTCCTCAGCCCATTTGTTGATTGGGTTATTTGTTATCTTATTGTCTAATTTTTTGAGTTTTTTGTATACTCTGGATATTAGGGCTCTATCTGAAGGGTGAGGAGTAAAGATTTCTTCCCAGGATGTAGGCTCCCTATTTACCTCTCTTATTGCTTCTTTTGCTGCTAAAAAACTTTTTAGTTTATGTCCCATTTGTTGATTCTAGTTATTAACTCTTGTGCTATGGGTGTCCTATTGAGGAATTTGGAGCCCGACCCCACAGTATGCACATCGTAAGCAAATTTTTCTTCTATCAGACACTGTGTCTCTGATTTGATATCAAGCTCATTGATCCATTTTGAGTTAACTTTTGTGCATGGCAAGAGAAAGGGATTCAGTTTCAATTTGTTACATATGGATTTCCAGTTTTCCAAACACCATTTGTTGAAGATGCTATCCTTCCTCCATTGCATGCTTTTAGCACCTTTATCAAATATAAGATAGTTGTAGTTTTGTGGATTGGTTTCTGTGTCCTCTATTCTGTACCATTGGTCCACCGGCCAATATTGGTACCAGTACCATGCTATTGTTGTTACTATTGCTCTGTAGTATAGTTTGAAGTCTGGTATCGCTCTACCGCCTGATTCACACTTCCTGCCTAGCATTGTTTTTGCTATTCTGGGACTTTTATTTTTCCATATGTATTTCATGATTGCTTTCTTTATTTCTACAAGAAATGCCTTTGGGATTTTGATTGGCATTGCATTAAACCTATAGAGAAATTTTGGTAATATCGCCATTTTGATGATGTTAGTTCTGCCTATCCATGAACAGGATATATTTTTACATCTTCTAAGATTTTCTTATATTTCTCTCTTTAGGGTTCTGTAGTTTTCATTGTATAAGACTTTCACCTCTTTTGTTAGGTTGATTCCCATCTTTTTTTTTTTTTTTTGGATATTGTGAATGGAGTGGTTGTTCTCATTTCCATTTCAGAGGATTTGTCGCTGATATAGAGGAATGCCTTTGATTTATGTGTGTTGATTTTATATCCTGCCACTTTGCTGAATTCATTTATTAGCTCTATTAGTTTCTTTGTAGACCCTTTTGGGTCTGCTAGGTATAGAATCATGTCTTCTGCAATAGTAATAATTTAAGTTCTTCTTTTCCTATTTTTATGCCTTTAATTTCTTCTGTCTGTCTAATTGCTCTGGCCAGTGTTTCGAGAACTGTATTGAACAGAAGTGGTGAGAGAGGGCATCCCATTCTTGTTCCAGATTTTAGAGGGAATGCCTTCAATTTTTCTAGATTCAGAATGATGCTAGCTTGAGGCTTAGCATAGATTGCTTTTACAATATTGAGGTATGTTCCTGTTATTCCTAGTTTTTCTAGAGTTTTGAAGATAAAGGGATGCTGTACTTTGTCGAATGCTTTTTGTGCATCTATCGAGATGATCATATGGTTCTTATTTTTAAGTCTATTGATGTGGTGAATAACATTAATTGATTTTCGTATATTGAAAAAGCCTTGCATTCCACGGATGAATCCTACTTGATCATGGTGAACAATTTTTTTAATATGTTTTTGTATCTGATTCACCAGAATTTAATTAGGGATTTTTGCATTTAGGTTCTTTAGGGATATTGGTCTGTAGTTTTCTTTGTTTGAAGTGTTTATGTCTGGTGTAGAAATTAGGGTGATATTGGCCTGGTAGAATGAATTTGGAAGATCTCCCTCTTTTTCAATTTCCTGAAATAGCTTGATAAGTATTGGTATTAGTTCATATTTAAGGGTTTGTAAAACTCTGCTGTATACCCATACTGTCCTGGTCTTTTCTTAGTTGGTAATCTTTGGATGGTTTCTTCTATTTCCTCAATTGATATTGGTCTGTTTAGGTTGTCTATATCCTCCTGACTCAATCTGGACAGATCATATGACTTAAGAAATTTTTCGATGCCTTCACTATCTTCTATTATATTGGAGTATAACGAATCAAATTAATTTCTTATTATCTTCTGTATTTCAGAAATATCTGCTGTGATTGCCAGGGGGTGACAAATAACTTGTGTAGATTGATACAGCAGGAGTGGAAGCCGTTTATTGTAGAATCCGAGCAATATTTATACATTTTATAAAGCTTATCTAATTAGCATAAAATAGATACAGCAGTCAACCAATAAGGAATCTCCACACTTAATGGCTTGCTTTTGTTACTTCAAAAACCACTCCCTATGGCATTTGGCCAGGCGCCATCCAGACTTGTTTACAGACCCTAACATTTCTCTGGCAAAATACCAGGTGCCATGCTGACTTGTTTATAGACATTAACATGTGATATTGACTTTTTCATCCCGTATGCTAGTAATTTGAGTTTTCTCTCTTCTTCTTTCATTAGCATGGCTAAGAGTCTGTCGATTTTATTTATTTTTTCAAAGAACCAACTTTTAGTTTCCTCAATTTTTTCTATTGTTACTTTTGTTTCGATTTCATTAATTTCAGCTTTGATTTTAATTAAATCTTACCTTCTACTTATTTTGCTGTTGTTTTTCTCTTCTTTTTCTAGGATTCTGAGATGAAGTATGAGATCATTTATTTGCTGTTGTTTTTTTCTATTTTTAAGGAATGAAATCCAAGCAATGAATTTTCCTCTTAGAACGGATTTCAATGTGTCCCATAGATTCTGATATGTTGTGCCTGTGTTTTCATTTATCTCTAAGAATTTTTTAATTTCCTCCTTTATGTCTTCTATAACCCATTGTTCATTCAGTAACCTGTTGTTCATTCTCCAAGTGATGCATGATTTTTCCTTCCTTCTTTTATCATTGATTTTTTAGTTTATATTCCATTATGATCAGATAAGATGCATGGTATTATCTCTACTGCTTTATATTGTCTAAGAATTGCCCTGTGACATAATATATGATCTATTTTTGAGAAGGATCCATGTGCTGCTGAGGAAAAATGTAACTGCTTGATGTTGTGGAGTATATTCTATATATGTCAAGTCTAGGTTATTAATTGTGTTATTGAGTTCTATAGTTTTCTATTTCAACTTTTGTTTGGAAGACCTGTCCAGTGGTGAGAGAGGTGTGTTGAAGTCTCCCATGATTATTGTATGGTGGTCTATTAGACTCTTGATCTTGAGAAAAGTTTGTTTGATGGACATAGCAGCACCATTGTTTTGGGGCATATATATATTTATAATGGTTATGTCTTGTTGCTGTATGGTTCTCTTGAGCAGTATATAGTGTCCCTCTTTATCCCTTTTGATTAATTTTGGCTTGAAATCTATTTTATTTGATATGAGTATGGACACTCCTACTTGTTTCCGAAATCCATATAAGTGATATGATTTTTCCCAACCTTTCCTCTTCAGTCTATGTATGTCTTTTCCTATCAAATGCGTCTCCTGTAGGCAGCATATTATTGGGTCTTGTTTTGTGATCCATTCTACTAGCCTCTGTCTCTTAATTGGTGAGTTTAAGGCATTAACATTTACAGTTATTATTGAGATAATGGTTGTTCTTCTAGCCCTATTTGTTTATTTATGTTATTAAACATGGATTGTTTTCTTCTTTGATTATTTCCCACTTTTACTGTACTACATCCCACTATTGGTTTTTATTGTTATTTCCCTTTCTTCTTCCTGTAATATTTTCCGAGGATGTTTTGAAGAGATGGTTTTCTAGCTACAAATTATTTTAACTTTTTTTTTATCATGGAAGGTTATAATTTTATCTTCCATCCTGAAGCTTAATTTCACTGGATACACAATTCTTGGTTGGAATCCATTTTCTTTCAGTGTTTGAAAAATGTTATTCAAGGATTTTCTAGCTTTCAGAGTCTGTGTTGAAAGATCAGCTGTTATCCTGATTGTTTTACCCCTAAATGTAATCTGCTTTTTTTCTCTTGTAGCATTTAAAATTCTCTCCTTATTGTGTACGTTGGGCATCTTCATTATAATGTGTCTAGGTGTGGATCTCTTATAATTTTGCACATTTGGCGTCCTGTAGGCTTCTAGGACTTGGGAGTCAGTCTGATTCTTCAAGTCTGGGAAGTTTTCTCGTATTATTTCATTGAATACATTCCTCATTTCTTTGGTTTTAACCTCTATACCTTCCTGTATTCCAATGACTCTTATGTTTGCTCTCTTTATGTTATCCCATATTTCTTGGATATTCTGTTCATGGTTTCTTAACAGTCTTGCTGAGCTGTCTATGTTCTTTTCAAGTTGGAATACTTTGTCTTCATTGTCTGATGTTCTATCTTCTAAGTGTTCTACTCTGCTGGTAGTCTTCTCAATTGAGTTTTTTAGTTGGTTTATTGCTTTCTGCATTTCTAGGATTTCTGTTTGTTATTTTTTACAACCTCTATCTCTCTGTATAGCTGATCTTTTGCTTCTTGGATTTGTTTATGTAATTCATTGTCGAAGTGATCTTTCATTGTCTGATTTTGCTGTCTAATGTCTTCCTTGAGACTCCAGATCATCTGAAGCATGTATATCCTGAGTCCTTTATCTGACATTCCATCTGCTGCAGCTATTACCCGTGGACCCCTGGGGTGTTCTGTCGATCGGTCACAGGTCTGCCTACCTTGTAGGTGCTGGCGGCGGCTCTGCTCTGCCCCTATTCCAATTGGGGTGACGTGACTACCATGCAGGTGTGTTGCTGGGCCTGTTCCGCCAGTTTGTCGCAGGTCTGCCTGCCTTGCGGGCACCGGCAATGGATCTGCTCTGCTCCTATTCCAAATGGCGTGAAGTGTCTGCCGTGCTGGCAGGGCGATGGGCCTCTTCTGCCAGTCAGGTGCAGGTGTGCCTACCTTGCGGGCGCGGGTGATGGCTCTGCTCTGCCCCTACTCCAATTGGGGGGTCGTGACTACCATGCCGGCAGGTTGCTGGGCCTGTTCTGGGTGCGGGCGAAGGCTCTGCTCTTCCCCTACTAATATTGGCGTGACCTGACTACCATGCCGGTGGGCCACTGGGATTGTACTAGGTGTGGGAGAAGTCTCTGCTCTGCAACTACTCCAATTCGGTTGATGTGACTACCACGCCTGCGGGTCGCTTGGCCTGTTCTGGGCAAGGGCGGCGGCTCTGCTCTGCCTCTATTCCAATTGGGGTGACGTGACTACCATGCAGGTGTGTCGCTGGGCCTGTTCCGGGCGTGGGCGGCGGCTCTGCTCTGCCCCTCTGGCTTGATGACAAAGTGAGAGAGACACGGGTGTTTGTGACTCACTTTCTTTACCAGGAGACCAACTGTTTCTGTCACCGCTGGTATCAATGAGGTTATCTCCTCTGCTGCTTTCTGATGACATCAGATCTCTGCCATGTTGGTATCCCATGCAAAAGGCAGCATTTCGTTCCCTTTGCTGGGTGACTAAAGCAATCGGTGAGTCCTGACCGGCATTCACAAGCCCCGTCTCAATCCTGTTGCCACTGCCTATGAAGGCTCGGTTGATATTTACTGATATTCAGCAAGACCCGGACCGAGAAGCAGTTTCCGCCGGTTCTTTAGCCCTGGGCCAGATCAGTTCCTGGAGGCGGAATTCGGCCGCTCTGGGCTCGCTGTATGTTCTAATAGAAGCAGGCTCCAAGACGCAGTTTCTGCGGGTTCTTTAGCACTGAGCCTGAGTAATTTGTCTGCAACACAAAGGTGAATGGCATCCTGAAATTACCTGTTCTATAGCTGAATAAGCTGCGATCAGTCGAAAACAGGGATGATGAAGTCACCTCTCCATGATGGTGGCCGCTGGGTTCCTCTGTGGTCTGACGGGTGTGGAGAAATGAGTTGGACTGCATGCTTTCCCGTCTCAAACCCAGAATTCAGCACTGAGCACAGTGATTGCATACCTGGCAGGAGCCCACAGTACCTGCACCGCTGTATATTTGCCTTGCTATCTCGTCGTTTCCCAGCACGTGCCACAGACTCTAGCCACGGAGCGATTTCCTGAATAAGTCGCATGACCTTCTGTGAGGACAAATCACTCGCGTTTGAGCCCCCGTAGCTGATCCTCCTGAGATGGAAATATGTACACTTGGTTTTGGAGAACCACAATTTTGCTGGAAATTCCTAACAAGATAGGTTTTAGCCATTCTAACTCGTCATTCTCCCTCACAGTGACGCAGTACATGGGGGTGATGCACTCCCTTCGCAGCCATCATATGATCCCCTGAAGTTAGTTTTCAGTACTAGGAAACAAATAAGTATTTCAAGTGGATGAATATTTCTGAGAATAATCTTTTGAAAAGTTGATTATAAATCCACATACATGAATATGAATGAATTTAGGGAGTGTATAATAAGAAAAATATACTTCATATTTTGAAAAATCTGCTGAGTGAAAAAAAATATATATATATGTATATATATATATATATATATATATATATATATATATATATATATATATATACATACACACAGAGACATTAAAAAGTAGCATTATGTATGCCAATCGAAATTCACCATGAAATATATATCATCCACAAATCCAAAAATATTCATTTTAATGAACATAGATTTATGTCGTTCAACTAAGAAGCTCACCCGTATGTTGAATTTTCAGTTCCAACAGCATTAAGTAGGAGTGATCTCTTCTCACAATTTGTATCTGCCAAGCCAGCCACCTCACAAAATGTACGAGTGATACCAGGTAGAATTCGATATGTGCATATAAAAATACATGTGATGAATAGGCTACAGAGAAAGGGAGACAGTTATTCACATATTTGTTAACTTTTAAAACACATGGAGAACTATTTCAATTAAAATTTGCTAGATTTATAACACCTACCATTTATCATACGAAAGGCAAGTCCAACTATACACCATGCCTCCTGTGAACCTCTTGTATTTCTATTCTGTTTGGGTTATTTTTCTCCATAATATTAGCATTAAAAGTCAAAGTATATTAGGGTATGTGTTAGTGTCAGGGATTCAGTATTTCGAATGGAAAATTTGAAAATGTATCCAATGTGTATGCAAATATGTGCTACACAAAAAACTTCCCACTCTCATTCAGAACAATGCCTTGACATTACCTTCGCCCCACATAAGACACAATTAGAGGAGAGGAGTTAGAAAATCTGTGAATACATATGTGGAATGGAAAATGCTCAGGAGTTCACAAATTCGGAGGTGGTAGAAGAGGTTCCAAAAGTAAGGGACAGGGTAAACACTCCACAAACATGAAGTTCTGCCAGCCTGACATCTGGAGAAACTGCCTCTAAGGTTTGGCAATGAAATATATGCTGTTGTCAGGAGCATTAGCTTCATTTGGAGTGACACCATCAAAGCTGGGTCTTCATCTATGTGACATGGATGACATTGTTTCTTATTTTCCAATGAACATGAGGCAGCAGTGCTGAATTTTCTATTTGTATGTAACTTGTGGCCACTGGGGTCTAAGTGTCTCCCCGTGTGCACTGTAAATCCATTTGGTCATCCTCCACTATTCATGGTGTTTCTTGCTGCTGCACTGGGAGTTTGGAATTTGCTTCATGAATTACAAAGAGTTCAACAGGGACACAGTGCTGAAGTGAGTTCTGTCAATTGTGGTGGGTCGGGTTCTAGAGGAGAATGCACCAACCAGGCTTCTATCCCACATTGCTTGCCCCATTGACCATAGCAACCTGATTTTGAACATTGCCCTGAAACCTCTCCATATAACAATATGCTTTTACATATAAGAGTCTACTGGCTGCAAAATGTCAGTCACAATCAATTTGCAAGCCAATGGCAGATCCACATGGCCCACCACAGATGTTTTATCACCCACCTGCCAACCACTGCTCTAGGACAACTACTCAGCAGGATCCAACTTACTGGCATCTCTGGTCTACACCATTTTCATAAAACCAAGTCAATCAGGGCACTGTCTTACATACTCATGATCAGCAACAGGATATCCAAATGTTCTCCTGCCACCCGGTCATGGGAATTTCAAAAATTTTTATGGTATTTATCTAGCCAATTTTCAAGAAAGAAGTTGGAGGCACTGTGGGTTTCAATTTATTCAGAAACCATTAAATGGTGACTAAGCTCATTTCAATGAAAACTCTGGAGAATTCTCACAGGCAAGGCTTCCCAAAGAGTGGCCAAAATGTCAGATTAAGCCAGGCCCATTTAGGTCTACAATGTGAGGTCCATGTGTGTTTTGACTCTCAAAAATGGCTGCCAAGTCTTTAAGAATAAAATCATGTGATATCCTGGATGAGATTTCCTGTGATCTTTGGAAAGTCAACTTGGGCCTAGATGTCACTTTCCAAGGGCAACTCTCATGCATGGCCATCTAAAATCCCAACACAATTCATGGCAATACTTCTCTGAGATCAGTACCAGAACTCAGTCTCTAAGGGGAATCACACCAGAGTGCTAGCCCAGGTGGACCCAGTCATCTCTTCCAACCACCATTCAAATGTCCACAATTAAAACCAAAACACTCCCACATGGCCCAAATCTTCTTCCATATAGACACTCATCATAACCTGTGGCTGGAGGTTTCCATGAGGGGAGCAGCCCACGTCAGTGTCCAAAATAAGCTTCCTGCCCCTCATTTGAATAAAGTCAGGGTGGCGTGGACACCCTTCCTGTAAACCAGGAGTGATCAAATAGGCCTTCCTTTAATACTGTTTGGCTTCTCCAACTTGAGGACTACTGACTTTGAGGTTTAGATTCTTTAAGTGAATTGGAGTCATGAGAAAAAACAAGCATCTATGGGCTAGCCTCTGCTGGGTTTTGAAGAACTTATTTGACCCAAAGGATCCCTGTTCTCACTTGATGGATTTCAGGAACCTACCAGAGGAAGGCAAGAGAGTTAATCAACAATATCTGATCTTTTTGCCATTTTGGTTTTGGATGCATGCATGGGATCTATCTTTAGATCCATCAGGTGCTGAGAATCTAAGCCACAGCCTCACACAGGGCCAAGAGACTGATTCAGACATATCCCTTTTCAAAGCAATTAAGCATGGATCCACAGGTGATGCCCATTTATTTGCATTTGAAAACTGTTTTCTTCAGGCTTCACAAAGTGGTGGCTTGAGGCAAAGATCTTCCTGACATTCAGGGCAACAGAACAATAGGTAAGCAAAAGGACCAAAGCAGCGTTTCTCCACTGAGACTTTCCTGGTCAACTGATATCTGAGATTTCTGAGATGCTAGACATTCCCTTCAACTATCTAGTACATGGCCATGTCACAGATATTGGAGGTGGTACATATCTTGGACACAAAACCATGATACTATTCTGGAGTGTTGCCAGAATTGAAGGAGAAAACAGGAAATTATGAAGCTAGTAGGTGTTGCCCATCTATAAGGCAAGCCTGAGTCCACTCATATATTGGGCACAATGAATGCTGGCAAGCTTTCTAGTAGACAGGAAACATCCATTGATCCATTCTCTCTTCTAATGTATACAATCATGAACACAGTGGGATACACAGACACTTGCATTGTCAAAGGACTTACTAAAAATAGTCCACTCTAAACGAAACAAACCGCCTTTCCTACCTATTCTGAGAACATGAGCCAAAACCACAAAATCACACCCACACCCAAAAAGGCACCTCCTTCCCCCAAGTAGGTCTGTGACTCTCCGGAGTGTCCTCTGACTGGTGGGCCATACTATGTTTCCCCAAAATGACCTCTCCTGTCTCAGTTCTGGTCTGCATGGCCAACTCTGTGAAGTTGTCAAGAGCCAGTGGTGAGACACTACCTGCTTTCTCAGGAAAAGCCCCTCTTCAAAGGTTTCCTGGCATTTCGTCATCCTCACATCTGTAGGTTCCAAGAAAGACTGACTCTGTCCTTGGTAAATCCAAACATGTGAGACCACTGGGACTGGGACAGGGACTGTCTCTGAGTGCCTGGCTTCCTGGATCCCAAGTTCAGAGAGTTTTATCACCAAGGAAGTGAGGTGAGGTCACTTTCTTCAGGATCTGAATTATGTCACTGCCTTGACAACCACTTTGCCCTAACAGTTGCTTCCAAAAGTCCCATGAGGTGGAGGCTGCCCCAGTTTTCCTGTAACACTTTCACAAGTTAGAATGTCATATCAATCATAAGCACCCCGGAACAGCTCTCCACACAGAACTGGTTTGGTCCATCTTGTATACATTAAGAAGAGAGAGAATGATTCAGACACAACCCTTCAACCCGACCAGGATGATTGCCATGGAAGATGACTTTTGCTTTCTGAGGTCTTTCATAGCTGCCTTCATCTTCACCAGGGATCATTTCTAAATGAACATTTGAGGTTCTCAGCAGGTGAAGATACCCTACATTCCTGTATTTTAATACCAACTCTGTCCCTGCTCTTCGGTAAAGTTAGTGTATGGTTAGGGTTAATTATATGTTCGATTTGGGTTAGGAATCATTCTGCAGGATGAATAAAGGGATTGGGTACCTGCGATATTTATAAGAATATATAAGTGAAATATATGTATGAAAACGGAAATCTAAGAAAGATTTGAAGCCCAGAAGGGCATTGGGCCCTTGATTGGGATACATAGTGTTGAATTACGTTCTGTACAATTGTCTCAGTTAAATCAATATACAATGGCATAGGACCTTGTACCTTGGATGATTGAATGTAGAAGAGAACATCCAGTCAAAAAGTGATAGTCGGTAGGATTAGAAAGATAGTCGGTAGGTTTAGGAAGAAGAGTGAGAATATGATTTGGAATAAAAAGCTTATTTAGCAATAGGGTTTCGTTTAGAGAGTGAATGTAAATGTCAGTACATGTGAAGAGTCATTCACAATAATGAACTGGGGAAATTATGTAGAAAAGCAAGTATCAATAGCGACATAACGAAATCAGGCAAAGTATAAATGAGTGATAGGATTAGACATTTTCAACAGGGTTGAGTTTGAATATATAATCATAGGTAAAAACAAATATGTTGTCACCAATGGGATTTACATTTGAGAGCATTAGGCTACCTGGACACCGATGTTATTAGTTATCCATGTTCACATTCCTTTTAGGCTTTGGTACAATCATAAGTGTGACCTTTACATTTTTTTTGTTCAGAATATTACTGTGGTAAAATGTATATGTAGATCAGGTAACATGAGTATTTCTTTCACTATGTCTGGGAGCAATATTTTGAAGACATATACATTAGTATTAGGGGTACAAAGAGGTGTACCCTGTGTCTATGAATATAGAGATAATGCATGAATAGACGATAATATGAATAAATAATGTAACTGGTTCCACTTTAAATAATGGATTGAATTGAAATCTGAAAATATATTAGAAATCTTATATTGATATATAATCATTCATTCCAACCAGTTATATATCTAATGGTAATATTAGGATTATGGTTTATCATGAAGGGTGTTTGAGTTTTGCTTTATAAGTGATGATGTTAAACGAAAATAATGTGTTTGGAAAGAAGTCTCATGAAAAGACCAGTCAAGAAACATAGAAGAATCATGTGTTCTGAATCAGGAAGTGATTGATCGTGAAACAAATGCCTATAAATTTTCTAACTTGTGAACGAAATATATATCCTATGATGTGCATTAACTGAAGGAGTAGTAATGTACCAGTGTTGAATAAAAATGAAAGTCAAAATACACATCATGTCCCCTAAGAATATACTTGCATTGATGTTAAACTAGCTCAGTAACTGTAGAAATATTAAGTTTTGTTTGCACCTTTCACTGAATTTAGTTTTCAGTACTAGAAAACAAATATGTATTTCAGGTGGATGATTATTTCTGAGAATAATCTTGTGGAAAGTTGATAATAAATACACATATATGAATATGAATGAATTTAGGGAGTGTATAATAAGACACATATATTTCATATTTTAAAAAATCTGGAGAGTGTATATATATATATATATATATATATATATATATATATATATATACACTCTCATACATGCACACTCACATGCACAGATATAAAAATTAGCAATACAGGAGATCCATCATGAAGGCAGGCATGGAAAAATCAAGTCTCTGACCTCTTCAGCTGAGCGGGCATAGGGAGTCGTAAACTGTCTAAATGCTGTTTGCTCAGAATCAGTAGGCAATGTTGACCTGATGTGGATCTGGGGCGAACATTCTGGGCCCCTCAGAACACACACCGAGCCTGGATGGGCTGCATTCAACCTCCGGTTTGCCTGGTTCTCATGACTCAGCACTAAGATCCCACTGAAATAACTGTTCGGCCCTTCTGAACTTTCAGAGGTAAAAGCCAACCAAGCCTTCAAAAGCAGTGGCCACAGGATTGAAACGGCGCTTGGGAGAGACAGTCAGGACCCACCCGTTGCATTGGTTACCTTGCAAAGGGAACAAACGGTCACCATTTGCATGGGATACCACCATAGCATAGAAATGACGTCACGGGCAGAGGAGATAACTTCATTAAAACCAGCGTGACAGGTGTGTAATCCCCTAGCCATCTCTCTCAACACAGCGGGGAAACCTTAAGGGCCCCTCCCAGCTCAGCCTTAAGGGCCTCTCCCAGCTCTCCCGTGAGCACGATAGCCAGACCTAGGGAATCAGGATTGGCTCGGGACTAGCGCGTGGAATTCCCGGCTCCTGATCCCACAAGTGCTGACAATTGAGGTCTCTTACACCACGTACCAGGGGCATGGCTCCCAGAGGGCAAGAAAATTCGCTGGGGGTCCTCAGCCCCAAGCTCTACAAAACTAGGGTCTGAGGGAGGCAAACAGGGAGAGTGTGCCCAGGCATTCATGAAAACAGGGCTGCCAGGAGTAGAGTTCTGGTTTGTAACCACTATTGTGGTGAGCGTCACAGGTGAGCAAGGCATGGCTTGAGGAAGCACAAGAGAAGGCCCTAGGCACTCAGGATTGGAGATCCGCCAAGTCTGGGAGGAAGAGCTGCTGCACAGTGATTGGTTCCCACTTATTCAGAGGAGAAGCTTGACCCAGTGCACACAGCTTTACCTACTGAAAGAGAAGTTAATTGAACTCTATGACTGCATTTATTATTATTATTTTTTTAATTTATATTTTTTCTATTTCTTTCATTTTCATTTTTGTTGTTGTTGTTCTTTAACTTTTTTAATGTTTTTATTTTTTTATTTTATCATTATTATTAATAATATTATTTTAAATTTTAATTTTCATCTTTTAATTATAATTATTATTTAAATTTTTTTTCTTTATTTATTTTCTATTTTTCTTTTGTCTTTTCATTTCTTTTCAATTTTCTTATTCCCCCTTCCTTGAATTCTACCTGCCTACTCTCATTCTCTTTAGTGACTTCTTCCCTTCCCTTCTAATATCTTTCCTCCGAAGCATCAAATAAATTTATAAGAGTAAGCAGTAACTCAGCAGTCAAACAAAACAAGAAGTAACATGAGCAGCATAAAAAAACAAGGAAGAAAAGGAGTACAAACAACAATGGACAGCCTAAATATTCAGAAGGAATCATCAGAAAAATGGTCATATAAAGAACTCAAGGAATACCTTAGACAGATGGAATGGAACCTTAAAGAGGATACGAGACATCAAAACCAAACAGTGAAAGAACACATTGAAAATGAATTACATAAACAGATATAAAAAGAAATTAAGCATCTTTATTAGGAGATAGAGATTATAAAAAAATCAAACAATAATTCTAGAAATGAAGGAAATGATAAACCAAATTAAAAACTCAATTGAGAGTATCACTAACAGAGTGGAGCGAGTAGAAGACAGAATGTCAGATAATGAAGACAAAATATATCATCTTGAAAAAAGTCTAGCCAACAAAGAAATGCTGGTAAAAAGTCATGAGAAAAACATCCAAGAGATATGGGATATCATAAAAAAAAAAAAACTTATGAGTCATCTGGATAGAGTAAGGTACAGAGATTCAAACCAAGGGAATGAGTAACCTGCTGAATGAAATAATTACAGAAAACTTTCCAGAAATAAAAATGGAAACGGATAAAAATAATTGTAGATGCTTACAAGACACCGAGCACAAAAAAATCACAGTAGACCAATGCCAAGAAACATTGTTATGAAGATATCCAATGTACAAAACAAAGAGAAAATATTAAAAGCTACAAGAGAAAGGAGGCAGATTACAATCAGGGGTAAACCAAAAATGTTAACAACAGATTTTTCATCACAGACACTGAAAGTGGGAAGATCCTGGAACAACGTATTTCAAACACTTAAAAACAATGGATGACAACCAAGAAATCTGTATTCAGAAAAATTAAGTTTCAGGTAAGACAACTAAATAAAAATATTTTGTGATAAACAAAAGCTAAAAGAATTTGCAGCCAGAAAACCAGCATTGCAAAGCATCTTAAGGAAGACACTACACGAGGAAAAAAATGAATATCAACAACGAAAACCATCAGTGGGAATTGCCTCAGTAATGACAGAGGGAGGGGGAAAAGCTAATCATGGATAAACAAACTAAATTTTAAAAAAAGATAAATAATCAAAGACGGGTGGCAATACAAACCATATATCAATACTAACTCTAATCGTTAATGGCTTAAACTCTCCAATAAAGTGACATAGGCTTGTAACGTGGATTAAAAAAAACAAATCCAACAATATGTTGCTTCCAGGAGACACATCTGAATGGAAAACACATACACAGGCTGAAGGTGAAAGGTTGGGAAAATTTATACCATGCACACGGTCCTTGTAAGCAAGCAGGGGTGGCCATCCTCATACGGAATAAAATCGACTTCAAAACTAATTTAATCAAAAGGGATAAGGAAGGACATTATATACTGTTAAAAGAAACCATTCACCAACAAGACATAACAATTATCAACATTTACGCAGAAAATAATGGTGCTGCGACATTTATAAAACAAATTCTCCTCAATTTCAAGAATCAAATAGACCACAACACAATAATTATGGGAGACTTCAACTCACCTCTCTCACCATTGGACAGATCCTCCAAACAAAAGTTGAATAAAAAAATATAGAATTCAATATCACAATCAACACCCTAGACTTAACTGACATATATAGAATATATCAACCATCATCAAGTGGATATACTTTTTTCTCACCAGCACATGGATCCTTCTCAAAAATAGACCATATATTATGCCGTAGGGCAACACTCAGTAAATATAAAGGGGTGGAGATAATACCATGAATTTTTTTCTGATCACAATGGAATGAAACTGGAAACCAATGGTAAAAGAAGGAAGGAAAAATCCTACATCACATGGAAAATGAACAATATATTACTGAATGATCAATGGGTTACAGAAGACATAAAAGAGGAAATCAAAAATTCTTAGAGATAAATGAAAATACAGACACAACATATCAGATTCAATGGGACACAATGAAACAAGATTCAAGAGGCAAATTCATCGCCTGGAGGTCATTCCTCAAAAAAAGAAAAAAAAACAAAAACAATAAATAAATGAGCTCTCACTTCATCTCAAAGCCCTAGAAAAGGAAGAGCAAAACAACAGCAAATGTAGCAGAAGGCAAGAAATAATTAAAATCAGAGCGTAAATCACGAAATTGAAACAAAAGAAACTATTAAAAAATTAACAAAACTAAAAGTTGGTTCTTCGAAAAAATAAATAAGATGGACAGACCCTTAGCCATGCTAACGAGGAGAAGAAGAGAGAGAACTCAAATTACTAACATACGGGATGAAAAAGGCAATATCACAACAGAAGCTACATAAATACGAAAGACAATTAGAAATTATTTTGAAAACCTATATTCCAATAAAATAGAAAATAGTGAAGACATCGATACATTTGTTAAGTCATATGATTTGCCTAGACGGAGTCAGGAGGATACACACAATTTAAACAGACCAATATCAATCTATGAAATAGAAGAAGCAATCAAACGACTACCAACCAAGAAAAGCCCAGGACCGGATGGGTATACAGCGGAGTTTTACAAAACCTTTAAAGAAGATTTAATACCAATACTTTTCAAGTTATTCAGGAAATAGAAAAACAGGGAGCTCTGCCAAGTTCATTCTATGAGGCCAACATCACCCTGATTCTGAAACCAGACAAAGACACCTCAATGAAAGAAAACTACAGACCAATATCTCTGATGAACCTAGATGCAAAAATTTTCATTAAAATTCTGGTGGTTTGGATACAAAGGCACATCAAAAAAATTGTGCACCATGATCAACTAGGATTCATCCCTGGGATGCAAGGAGGGTTCAATATATGGAAATCAATGAATGTTATTCACAACATCACTAGACTTAAAAATAAGAACCATAAGATCATCTTGATAGATGCAGAAAAACCATTAGACAAAGTAGAGCATTCCTTTATTTTCAAAACATTAGAAAAACTAGGGATAACAGGAACATACCTAGACATTGTAAAAGCTATCTATGTTAAGCCTCAGGCTAGCATCATTCTGAATGGAGAAAAAATGAAGGCATTCCCTCTAAAATCTGGAACAAGACAGGAATGTCCTCTGTCACCACTTCTATTCAATATAGTTCTCAAAAAACTGGCCAGAGCAATTAGATGAAAGACATTAAAGGCATAAAAATAGGAAAAAAAGAACTTAAATTATCACTATTTGAAGATGACATGATTCTATACATAGAAGACCCAAAAGAGTCTACAGAAAAAACTACTAGAACTAATAAATGAATTCAGCAATGTGGCAGGAAATGAAATCAACATGCATAAATCAAAGGCATTTCTGTATATCAGCGACAAAACTTCTGAAAAGAAAATGAGGAAAAACATTGCATTCACAATATCCTCATAAAAAATTAAGTACTTGGGAATCAACCTAACAAAAGAGGAGAAAGATTTATACAATGCAAACTACAGAACCCTAAAAAGAGAAGTAGAATAAGATCTTAGAAGATGGAAAAATATACCCTTTTCATGGATAGGCAGAATGAACATCATCAAAATGGCGATATTACTAAAAAGTTCTCCATAGGTTTAATGAAATGCCAATCTAAATCCCAAAGGAATTTTTTGTAGAAATAAATAAACCAATCATGAAATTCATATGGAAAAATAAACGACCCAGAATAGCAAAAGCAATTCTAACCAGGAAGTGTGAATCAGGCGGTATAGCGATACCAGATTTCAAACTATATTACAGAGCAAAAATAACAAAAACAGCATGGTACTGGTACCAAAACAGGCGGGTGGACCAATGGTACAGAATGGAGGACACAGAGACTAATCCAAAAAGCTACAACTATCTTATATTTGATAAAGGAGCTATAAGCATGCAATTGAGGAAGGATACCATCTTCAACCAATCGTGTTGGGAAAACTGGAAATCCACATGCAACAAAATGAAACTGAATCCCTTTCTCTCGCCATGCACAAAAGTTAACTCAAAGTGGATCAAGGAGCTAGATTCAAATCAGAGACTCTGCATTTGATAGAAGAAAAAGTTGGTTCCGATCTACATATTGTATGGTCAGGCTCCAAATTCCTTAATAGGACACCCATAGCACAAGAGTTAATAACAAGAATCAACAAATGGGAGTTGCTTAAACTGAAAATTTTTTTTCTCAGAAAGAGAAACAATAAGAGAGGTAAATATGGAGCCTAGATCATGGGAACAAATTTTTACTCCTCACCCTTCAGATGGAGCCCTAATATCCAGAGTATACAAAGTATACAAAGAACTCAAATAATTAGACAATAAGATAACAAATAACCCAATGGGCCAAGGACCTGAACAGACACTTCTCAGAGGAGGACATAGAATCAATCAATAAGTACATGAAAAAATGCTTCCATTTCTTGCAGTCAGAGAAATGCAAATCAAAACCACCCTAAAATACCATCTCAATCCAGTGAGATTGGTAGCCATTATGAAGTCAAACAACAACAAGTGCTGGCGACGATGTGGGGAAAAGGGTACTCTTGTACATTGCTGATGGGACTGAAACTGGTGTAGCCAATTTGGAAAGCAATATGGAGATTCCTGGGAAAGCCGGGAATGGAAGCTCCATTTGAACCAGCTATTGCCCTTCTCGGACTATTCCCTGAAGACCTTAAAAGAGCGTACTACAGGGATACTGCCACATCGATGTTCATAGCAGCACAATTCACAATTGCTACACTGTGGAACCAACCCAGATTCCCTTCAATAGATGAATGGATAAAAAAAAATGTTTTTTTTTATATACTATGGAGGATTACGCAGCACTAAAAATGACAAAATCATGGAATTTGCAGGGAAATGCATGGCACTAGAGCAGATAATGCTTAGTGAAGCTAGCCAATCCCCAAAAAACAAATACCACATGACTTATTTGATATAATGAGAGTAACTAAGAACAGAGCAGAGAGGAAGAGCATGAAGAAAAGATTAACATTAAGCAGAGACATGAGGTGGCAGGGAAAGGGAGAGAAAAGAGAAATTGCATGGTAATGGAGGGAGACCCTTATTGTTACAAAAAAATTACATATAAGAGGTTGTGAGTGTAATGGGAAAATAAACAATAAGAGAAATGAATTACAGTAGGTAGGGTAGAGAGAGAAGATGGGAAGAGAGGGGAGGGGGGATAGTAGAGCATAGGAAAGGTAGCAGAATACAACAGTAACTAATAAGACATTATGTAAAAATATGGATGTGTAACTGATGTGATTCTGCATTCTGTATTTGGAGTAAAAATTGTAGTTCAAAACCCACTTGAATGTAATGTATGAAATATGATATGTCAAGAGCTTTGTAATGTTTTGAGCAACCAATAAAAGAAAAAAAAAGTAGCAATATATATGCCAATCAAATTCATCATGAAATATATATAATCCAAAGATCGAAAAATATTCATTTTACTGAACATGGATTTATGTATAATGTTATTCAACTAGGAAGCTCACCCGTAGGTTGAATTTTCAGTTCCAACAGCGTTTAGGAGGAGTGATCTCTTCTCACAATTTGCATCTGCCAATTCAGCCACCTCACATGTGTGTACAAGTGATATCAGGTAGGATTCTATGTGTGCATATAAAAATACATGTGCTGAATAGGCTACAGAGAAAGGGAGACAGGGATTCACATATTTGTTAATTTTAAAAACACATGTAGAACTATTTCAACAAAAAAATTGACTAGATTTAAAACTCCTACATTATATAATGCAAACGGCAATTCCAACTATACACCATGCCTCCTCTGAACTGCTTGTATTTCTATTCTTTTTGGGTTATTTTTCACCATCATTTTAGGATTATTAGTCAGAGACTAGTAGGGTACGGGTTAGTGTCAGGGGTTAAGTATTTCAAATGGAAAATTGGAAAATGAATCCAATGTGTATGTAAATATGTGCTACACAAAAATCTTCCCACTCACATCCAGAGCAATGCCTTGACAATACCTTTGCCCCAAGTAAGACACAATTAGAGTAGAAAAGTGTAAAAATCTAGGAATACATATATGGAATGGAATATGCTCGGGAGTTCACAACCTTGGAGGTGGTAGAGGAGTTTCCAAAAGTAAAGGAAAGGGTAAACACTCCCACAAACAAGGAGCTCTGCTGGCCTAAGAATTCTTGGGAAATGGCCTCTGAGGTTGGGATCCTGAAATATATGTTGCTGTCATGAGCTTTAGCTTCCTTTGTAGTGAGACCATCAAAGCTGGGTCTGCATCTATGTTACCGGGAAGAGATGGTTTCTTATATTCCAATGAAAATGAGGCAACAGTGCTCAATTCTCTCTATGTAGGTAAACTGTGGCCACTGGAGGCTAAGTGTCTCCCAGTGGGGACTGTGAAGACATTTGGTCATCCTCCACTTTTCATGGTGTTTTTTGCTGCTGCACTGGGAATTTGGTATTTGCTTCACAAAATATAAGAAGTTCATCTGGGATACAGTGCTGGAGGGAGTTCTGTTACTTGTGGTGGGTCAGGGTCTGCAGGAGAATGCACCAACCATGCTTCTATCGCACAGAGCTTGCCCCAATAACCATAGCAACCTTATTCTGAACATTGCCCTTAAAACTCTCGATATAACAGGATGCCTTTACATATAAGGGTCTCATGTCTGCACTATATCAGTCACAAGCCATTTGGAAGCCAATGGCAGATCCACATAGCCCCTCCATGATGTTTTATCACACTCCTTCCCACCACTGTTCTAGGCGCACTACTCAGAAGGCTCCAAATTACTGGCATCTCGTGTTCTACATCATTTTCATGAAACCCAGTTAAACAAGGCACTGTCTGGTATACACATGATAAGCAACAGGACATCAAATTTTCTGCAGTTCCACTTGGTCATGGGAATTTCAAAAATTTCATAGTATTTATTTAGCAATTTTTCAAAAATGAAGTTAGAGGCACTGTGCGTCTCAATTCATTCAGGAACCATTAAGTGTTGAGAAAGTTCATTTCAATGAAAGCTATAGAGAACTCTCACAGTCAAGGCTTCTCAATGAATTACCAAATGGTCACATAAAGCCAGGCCAATTGACGTCTACAATGTAAGGTCCATGTGGGTTTTGACTCTCATCTATGGCTGCCATGTCTTTCATAATAAAATCATGTGATATCCTAGCTGAGATTCCCAGGCCTCTGTGGAAAGCCACCCTGGGCATAGATCTCAGTTTCCAAGAGTGAGTCTTATGTGTGTCCTCCTAAAATCCCAACACAATTCATGGCAATACTTCTCTGAGGTCAATTCCAGAATGCAGTCTCTAAGGGGAATCACACCGGAGTTCAAGGCCAGGTGGATCCAGTCATCCCTTCCAACCGCCACAAAAATTACCACAATTAAAATCAAAACACTCCCACAGGCCCATCATCTTCTTCCATGTAGACACTCCTCATAACCTCTAGCTGGAGGTTTCTATGAGCCCAAGGTAGTGTCCAAAATAAGCTCACTTGCCCCTTATTTGCCTAAAATCATGGTGGCCTGGACACTCTTCCTGTGAACCAGGAGTGATCAAATATTCCTGCTGTTAAAGTGTTCCACTTCTCCAATTTCAGCCTACTGGCTGTAGGGTATAATTCTTTATGTGATTTGGAGTCATGAGAAAACCCAAGCACATATGGGGTAGACTCTGCACGGATTTCAAGAACTCATTTGACCCAAATGATCCCTATTCTCACTTGATGGAGTTCAGGAACCTAAAACAAGAAGGCAAAAATATTCATCCACAATGACTGCTCTTTTGGACATTTTAGTTTTGAAAGCACATGGGATCTTTCTTTAAATGAATCAGGTGCTGAGAATCTAAGTCACAACCTCATACAAGGACAAGAGGCTGATTCAGACACATCCCATTCCAAAGCAATTAAGCAAAGAGCCACAGGTGGTGTCCATTCATTTCCATATGAAAACAGTGTTCTTCAGGCTACACAAAGGGGTGGCCTGAGGCAAAGACCTTTCTGACATTCAGGGTAATAGAAATAGAATTAAGCAAATGGCCCAAAGAAGGGTTTCTCCACGGAGACTTTACTGGTCACACTGATATCTGAGTTTTCTGAGATGCTCTCATTCCCTTCAGCTATCCAGAATATGGCCATGTCACAGAGCCTTGTGGTGTTACATATCTGGGAAACAAAACCATGAGTCTATTCTGGAGAGTGGCCAGAATTCACGAAGAAAAGTGGAACTTTAGAAGATAATAGATGTTGCCCATCCATAAGGCAAGCTGCAGTCCATTCATCAATTGCGCAGTATGAATCGCGGAAGCTTTCAACTAGAGACAACACATCCATTGATGCATTCTGTTTTCTAATGTCTACAACCATGGATACAGTGGGATACACAGACATAGAAACACTCACAATGTCAAACGACTTACTAGAAACAGTCCACTCCAAACCAAACAAACCACCTTTCCTACCTATTCTCAGAACATGAGAAAAAACCACAAACTCACACCTACAACGGCAAAGGCACTTTCTTCCCCTAAATAGGTCTGTGACTATCCGAAGTGTCTTCTGACTGGTGCGCCATATTATGTTCCCCCAAAATGGCCTGTCCTTTTTCACATCTGGTCTCCTTGTCCAACTCTGTGAAGTTGTAAGGAGCCAGCGATGAGCCACTACCTGCTTTCTCAGGAAAGGCCCCTCTTCAGAGCTCTGCTGGCATTTGGCCATCCTCATATCAGCAGGTACCAAGAAAGACTGACTATGTCTTTGGGAAAAGCAAACAAGTTAGCCCACTGGGTCTGGAGTGGGACTGGCTCTTGGTGCCTGGCTTCCTGGATCCCAAGTTCAGAGAATTCCATCACCAAGGAAGTGAAGTGTGGTCACTTCTTTCAGGAACTGAATATGGTCACTGCCTTGGTAACCACTTTGTCCTAACAGTTGCTTCCAAGGTTCCCATGAGATAGAGGCTGCCCCAACATCCTGTGACACATTCAGAAGTTAGAATGATATATCAACCATAGGCACCCTGGAACAGCTCTCCACAGAGGCCTGGTTTGGTCCATCTTCTCTACATTAAGAAGAGAGAGGCTGATTCAGACACATCAATTCATCCTGACCAGGTTGTTTGCCATGGAAGATGACTATTGCTCTCTCAGGTCCTACATAGCTGCCTACATATTCTCCAAGGATCATTTCTTCATGGATCTTTGAGGTTCTCAGCAGGTGGAAGATCTTCTACATTCCTATATTGTAAGACCCACTCTGTCGCTGCTCTTAAGTTAGTTATATTGAGGGAACAGTGTATGGTTAGGGTTAATAACATGTTCGATTTGGCTTACGAATCATTCTGCAGGATGAATAATGGTATTGGCAACCTGTGATATTACAAGAGTATACATGTGAAATATAAGTATGAAAGCAGAAATCTAGGTAAGATTTGAAGCCCAGAAGGGCATTGGGGACTTGAGTGGGATACCTAACTTTGAGTAATGTGCTGCACAGATGTCTCAGATAAATCAATATACATCGGACCTTGTACCTTGGATGATTGAATGCTGAAGAGAACATCCAGTCAAAAACCGATATTCGGTAGGATTAGGAAGGAAGTTGGTAGGTTTAGAAAGAAGAGTGAGTATTGGATTTGGACCAAAAGTTCTTCAGCAATAGGGTTTCGGGTAGAGAGTGTATGTAAATGTCAGCACATGTGAAGAGTCAGTCACAATGATGAACTGGGGAAAACATGTAGGAAAGCAGATATCAATAGAGATATTAGGAAATCAAGCAAAGTATAAAGTGTGTGATAGGGTTAGACATTTTCAACAGGTTTGAAGTTGAATATATAATCTTAGGAAGAAACAAATATGTAGTCACCAATAGGATTGATATTTGAGAGCATTAGGCAACCTGCACATGGATGTTTTTAGTAATGCATGCTATCTTTCCATTTAGGCTTTGGTACAATTGTAAGTGTGATCTTTGCTTTTTGTGTCCGGAATATTTCTGTGATAAAATGTGTATGTAGATCAGGTGACATGAGTATTTCTTCCACCATTTCTGAGAGCAATATTTTGAAGATTTATAAATTAGTATGGGGGTAGAAATAGGTGTACCCTGCTTCTATTAATATACACATAATGCATGAATAGACCATACTGTGAATAAATAATATAACTGGATCCACTTTAAATAATGGATTGAATGGATATCTGAAAATATATAAGAAATGTTATATTGATATACAATCATTAATTCCAACCAGTTATATATCTAATGATTATCTTATGGTTATGGTTAATCATGAAGGGTGTGTGAGTTTTTCTTCAAAATTGATTATGGAAATCGAAAACAATATATTTGGAAAAAAAAGTCTCATGAATAGACCAGTCAAGAAACATAGAGAAATACATGTGTTCTGGAGCAGGAAGTGACTAAAAGTGAAACAAATGCCTATAAATTTGCTAACTACTGAATGTAATATATATCCTATGATGTGCATAAACTGAAGAAATAGTAATGTACCAGTGTGGAATAAAAATTAACGTCAAAATACACATCATGTCCCATTGGAACCGACATGCATTGATGTTAAACTGGGTCAGTTAATGCAGACATATTAGAATTTGTATGCACCTTTCACTGAAGTTAGTTATCAGTACTAGGAAACAACTATGTATTTCATGTGTATGAGTATTTCTAAGAATAATCTTGTGAAAAGTTGATTATTAATCCACATCCATGAACATGAATGAATTTAGGGAGTGTATATAAGACACATTTTTCATATTTTAAAAATCTGGACAGTATATATATATATATATATATATATATATATATATATATATATATATATATATATACACATATATGGACACACACACACACACAAACACAGAAATTAAAAAGTAGCAATATATATGCCAATCGAAATTCATCATGAAATATATATCATAAAGATGCAAAAACATTCATTTTACTGAACATGGGTTTATGTATAATGTTGTTCCACTGGGAAGCTCACCCATAGGTTGAATTTTCAGTTCTAACAGCGTTTAGGACGAGTGATCACTTCTCACAATTTGTATCTGCCAAGTCATGTAACTCAAAAGAATGTACGTTTGATACCATGTAGGATTCTATTTGTGCATATAAAAATACATGTGCTGAATAGGCTCCAGAAAATGAGAGACAGCAATTCACATATTTGTTAACTTTAAAAACACATGGAGAACTATTTCAATTAAAAATTGACTAGATTCATAATACCTACCCTTTATCATGCAAAAGGCAAGTCCAACCCTGAACTGCATGTATTTACGTACTGTTTGGGTTATTTTTCTCCATCATATTAGGATTAGTAGTCGGAGTCTATTAGAATATGGGTTAGTGTCAGGGATTCAGAATTGCGAATGGAAAAATAGGAAAATTAATCCAATGTGTATGCAAATATGTGCTAAAACAAATCTTCCGACTCTCATCCAGAACAATGCCTTGAAATTATCTTCGCCCCAAGTAAGACACAATTAGAGAAGAAAAGTTGCAAAATCTGTGATTACATTTCTGTAATGGAAAATGCTCAGGAGTGCACAAACTTGGAGGTGGTATAGGAGTTTTCAAAAGTAAGGACAGGGTACACACTCCACAAGCATGGAGCTCTGCATGCGTAAATCTTTTTGAGAAACTGCCACAGAGATTGGGCACTGATATATAGGTTTTTGTCAGGAGTTAAGCTTCCTTTGTAGTGATACCCTCAAAGCTGGGTCTGCATCTATGTGACCTGGAGGACAAAGTTTCTTATTTTCCAATGAACACGAGGCAGCAGTGCTGAATTCTCTCTTTGTAGATAAACTGTGGCCCCTGGGGGTTTATTTTCTCCCCGTGTGGACTGTGAAACCATTTGGTCATCTTCCAATTTTCGTGGTGTTTCTTGCTGCTGCACTTGGAGTTTGGTACATGCTTCACGAAATACAAGGAGTTCAACTGGGAAACAGTGCTGGAGAGAGTTCTGTCACGTGTGGTGGGTTATGGTCTGCAAGAAAATGCACAAACCAGGTTTCTATCTCTCAAAGATTGCCCCCTTGTTCATAGCAACCTGATTCTGAACATTGCCCTGAAACCTCGCCATATAACAAGATGCCATTACATATAAGGGTCTGAAGTCTGCACTATGTCAGTCACAAGCCATTTGGAAGTAAATGGCAGATCCACATGGACCCACCATGATACTTTATCACACACCTGCCCACCACTGCTCTACGCCCACTACTCAGCAGGCTACAAATTACTGGCATGTCTGTTCTAAACAATTTTCAGAAAACCCTGTCAATCAAGGCACTCTCTGGTACACTCATGATAAGCAATAGGAGATCCAATGTTTCTTGAGTGCCACCGGGTCATGGGAATTTCAAAAATTTCATGGTATTTATCTAGCCATTTTTCAAGGATGACATTGGATGCACTGTGAATTTCAGTTATTCAGAAACCATTAAATGTTGAGAAAGCTCGATTCAAAGAAAATTCTGGAGAACTCTAACAGGCAAGGCTTTCCAAAAAGTGGACAAAAGGTCACTTGAAGCCAGGACCATTGAGGTCTACAATGTGAGGTCCTATGTGTTTTGACTCTCTACTATGGCTGCAAAGTCTTTCAGAATAAAATCATGTGATATCCAGGCTGAGATTCCCAGTTCTTTGTGGAAAGCCACCCTGGTCCTAGATCTCAGGTTCCAAGGGCGACTCTCATGCGTGGCTTCCTAAAATCCCAACACAATTCATGGCAATACTTCTCTGAGGTCAGTTTCAGAACTCAGTCTCTAAGGGGAAACACACCAGAGTTCAATCCCTGGTGACCCAGTCATCTCTTCCAACCGCCACACAAATGACCAGAATTAAAACCAAAACACTCACACATGCCTCTCATCTTCTTTCATATAGACACTAATCATTACCTTGGCTGGAAGTTTCCATGAGGCACACACCACAAGACAATGTCAAAATAAGCTCCCTTGCCCTTCATTTTTCTAAAGTCAGTGTTTCTGGACACCGTTCCTGTGAACCAGGGCTGATCAAAGATGCCTGCCATTAATACTGTTCCGCTTCTCCAATTTGAGGCATACTGACTGTCAGGTATAGTTTCTTTATGTGATTTGGAGTCATGAGAAAACCCAAGCACCTATGGGCTAGCCTCTGCAGGGCTTGAAGAACTCAGTTGACCCAAAGGATCCCTCTTCTGACTTGATGGAGATCAGGAACCTTACAGAGGAAAGCAAGAGACTTCATCAACAATGATTGCTCTTTTGGCCATTTTGGAATTGGATGCACACATGGGATCTTTCTTTAGATCCATCAGGTGCTGAGAATCTGAGCCATGGACTCACACTGCACTAAGAGGCGGATTCAGACATATCCCTTTGCAAAGCAATTAAGCAAAGATCCTCAGGTGATGCCCATTTATTTCCATTTGAAAACTGATTTTTTCAGGCTTTCGAAAGGTGTGGCCTTAGGCAAAGACCTTCCTTACATTCAGGGCAACAGAACAATAGGAAAGCAAATTCCCAAAGCAGAGTTTCTCCACTGAGACTTTCCTGGTCACACTGATATCTGAGTTTTCTGAGATACTCACCATTCCCTTCAGCTATCCAGTACATGGCCATGTCCCAGATTGTGGAGGAGATACATATCTTGAACACAAAACCATGAGCCTATGGGAGAGTGGCCAGAATTCAGGAAGAAATCAGGAATGTAGAAAGGCAGTAGGTGTTGCCCATCTATAAGGTAAGCTGCAGTCCATTCATAAATTGGACAAGATGAATGCTGCAAAGATTTCTACTAGACAGGACATATCCTTTGATGCATTCTCTTTTCTATTGTCTACAACCACGGACACAGTGGGATACACAGAAACACTCACCTTCTCAAAGGACTTACTAGAAACAGGCCACTCCAAATTAAACAAACCGACTTTCCTACATATTCTTAAAACATGAGACAAAATCACTAACACACAAACACACCCACAAAGGCACCTTCTTTCCCCAAGTAGGTCTGTGACTATCCAGAGCATCCTCTGACTGGTGGGCCATACTATGTTCCCCTGAAATGGGCTGTTGTATCTCAGATCTGGTCTCCTTGGCCAACACTGTGATGTTGTCAGGAGCCAGCGGTGAGCCACTGCCTGCTTTATCAAAAAAAAAAAGCCCCTCTTCAGAGCTTTCCTGGCATTTGTCCATCTTCAATTCAGTATTTGCCAAGAAAGACTGACTCTGTCCTTGGTTAATCCAAACATGTGAGACCACTGGGACTGAGACTGGGCCTGCCTCATTGTGCCTGTCTCCCTGGATCCAAAGTTCAGAGTGGTACATCAACAAGAAAGTGACGTAGGTCACTTCCTCTAGAACTGAATGAGGTCACTGCCTTGGCAACCACTTTGTCCTAACAGTTGCATCCAAGGGTCCATGAAATAGAGCGTGCCCCTACTTCCTATGACACTTTTACAAGTTAAAATGGAATATCAACCATAGGCACCCGGGAACAGCTCTCCACACAGGCCTGGTTTGGTCCATCTTCTCTAGATTAAGAAGAGAGAGACTGCTTCAGACACATCCCTTCATCCTTACCTGGTTGTTTGTCATGGAAGATGACTTTTGCTCTCTCAGGTCCTTCATAGCTGCCTATATCTTCTCCAGGGATGATTTCTGCATGGACCTTTGAGGTTCTCTGCAGGTTGAATATCTCCTACATTCCTGTATTGTAAGACCAACTCTGTCCCTGCTCTTCTATAAAGGTAGATTGAGGGAATCGTGTATGGTTAGGGTTAATAACATTTTTGATTTGGGTTAGGATCATTCTGCTGGATGAATAATGGTATTGGGAACCTGCGATATTTATAAGATTATAGAGGTGAAATATATGTATGAAAACAGAAATCTCAGTAAGATATAAAGCCCAGAAGGTCATTGGGTCCTTGATTGGAATAGTTAGCTTTGAATTATGTTCTGCCCAGATGTCTCAGATAAATCTATACACAATGGCATAGGATCTTGTACCTTAGATGATTGAATGTTGAGGAGAACATCCATTCAAAAAGGGAGAGTTGGTAAGATTACGAAGATAGTTGGTAAGATTAGAAAAACGTGTGAGTATAGGATTTGGACAAAAAGTTCTTTAGCAATAGGGTTTCAGGTACACAAAAAAATGTAAATGTCAGCACATGTGAAGAGTCAGTCACAATGATGAACTGGGGAAAATATGTAGGAAAGCAGATATCAATAGAGACATAAGGAAATCAGGCAAAGTATAAAATGAGTGATAGCAATAGATATTTTCAACAGGCTTGAGATTGAATATATAATCTTAGGAAGAAACAAATATGTAGTAACCAATAGGATTGACATTTGAGAGCATTAGGCAACCTGGACATGGGTGATTTTCATAATCCATACTCACATTCCATTTAGGCTTTTGTACAATCGTAAGTGTGACTTTGCATTTTGTGGCCAGAATATTACTGTGATAAAGTGTATATGTAGATCAGGTGACATGAGTATTTCTACCACCATTTCTTGGAGCAATATTTTGAAGAGGTATAAATTAGTATTGGGGGTACATATAGGTGTACCATGTGTGTATGAATATAGAGATAATGCATGAATAGACCATAGTGCGAATAAATAATATAACTGGTTCGAACTTTAGAAATTGGAATAAATTGATATCTGAATATACACAGGGAATCATATGTTGATATACATACATTCATTCCAACCATTTATACATCCAATGGAAATATTACGGGTGTGGTTCATCATAAAGAGTGTGTGAATTTTGCTTCAAAATTGATTATGGAAATCGAAAATAATGTGTTTGGAAAGAAGTCTCATGAAATGACCAGTCAAAAACAAAGAGGAATACATATGTTCTGAAGCAGGAAGTGATAGAATGTGTTACAAATTTCTTTAAATTTATGAAGTTGTGGATGAAATGTATATTCTATGATGTACAAAAACTGAAGAAATAGTAATGTACCATTGTTGTATAAAAATGAACGTCAAAATACACATCATGTCCCATAGGAATCTATTTGCATTGATGTTAAAGTGGGTCAGTTACTGTAAAAATATAAGGATTTGTTTGCACCATTTACTGAAGTGAGTTTTCAATACTATAAAACAAATATGTATTTCAGGTGGATGAATATTTCTGAAAATAATCTTATGAAAATTTGAATATAAAACCACATACATGAACAAGAATGAATTTAGGGAGTGTATAATAAGACACATATATTTCATATTTTGAAAAATCTAGAGAGTATATATATATATATATATATATATATATATATATATATATATACAAAACACACACAGAGACATTAAAAAGTAGCAATATATATGCCAATTAAAATTCATCGTGAAATATATATCATCCACAGATCCAAAAATATTAATTTTACTGAACATGGATTTATGTATAATGTTTTTCAACTAAGAAGCTCACTCATAATTTGAATTATCAGTTCCAAAAGCATTTAGGAGGAGTGATTTCTTCTCACACTTTGTCTCTGCCAAGTTAGCCACCTCTCAAGAATATAGGTGTGATACCAGGTAGGATTCTATATGTTCATATAAAAATACATGTGCTGAATTGGCTACAGAAAAAGGGAGACAGGAATTCACATATGTGTTAACTTTAAAAACACTTGCAGAACTCTTTCAACAAAAAATTGACAAGATTTATAACTCCTACCCTATATCATGCAAAAGGGAAGACCAACTATACACCATGGCTCCTCTGAAGTGCTAGTATTTCTATTCTGTTTGGGTTATTTTTCTCCATTATATTAGAATTAGTTGTCAGAATCTAGTAGGGTCTAGGTTAGTGTCAAGGATTCAGTATTTCAAATGGAAAATTGAAAAATGAATCCAATGTGTATGTAAATATGTGCTACACAAAAATCTTCCCACTCTCATCCAGAACAATGCCTTGACAATACCTTCGCCCCAAGTAAGACACAATTAGAGGAGAAGATTTAGAAAATCTGTGAACAAATATCTGGAATGGAATATGCTCAGGAGCCCACACCTTGGAAGTGGCAGAGGAGTTTCCAAAGGTAAGGGACAGGGTAAACCCTCCACAAACATGGAGGTCTGCTGGCATAGACACTTCTTGAGAAACTGCCTGTGAGGTTGGGCACTTGAAAAATATGTTGTTGTCAGGAGCTTTAGCTTCCTTTCTAGTGAGACCATAAAAGCTTGGTCTGCATCTATGAGACCTGGAGGACATGCTTTCTTATTTCCCAATGAACATGAGGCAGCAGTGCTAAATTCTCTTTTTAGGTAAACTGTGGCCACTGGGGGCTAAATGTCTTTCCATGTGCACTTTGAAGCCATATGGTCATCCTCCATTTTCGTTTTGTTTCTTCCTGCTGCACTGGGAGTTTGGTATTTGCTTCACGACATACAAGGAGTTCAATTGGGTCTCAGTGCAAGAGGGAGTTCTGTCATGTGTGGTGGGTCAGGTTCTGTAGGAGGATACAAGAACCAGGATTCTATCCCACATAGCTTGCCCCCTTGACCATAGCAACCTGATTCTGAACAATGTCCTGAAAACTCTCCATATAACAAGTTGCCTTTACATGGAAGGTTCTGTTGCCTGCACCATGTCAGTCACAAGCCATTTTGAAGCCAATGGAAGATCCACATGGCCCCACCACAGATGTTTTATCACATACCTGCCCACCACTGCTCTAGTACAACTACTCAACAGAGTCCAACTTACTGGCATCTCTGTTCTACACCATTTACATGAAACCCAGTCAATCAAGGCACTGTCTGATATATTCATGATCAGTAACAGGACATCCAAAGGTTCTCCCGTGCCACCTGGTGATGGGAATTTCAAAAATTTTATGGTATTTTTCTAGCCATTTTTCAAGGATGAAGTTGGACGCACTGTGAGTTTCAATTCTTTCAGGAACCATTAAATGGTTAGGAAGCTCATTTCAATGAAAGTTCTGGAGAACACTCACAGGTAAGGCTTCCCAAAGAGTGGCCAAAAGATCACATGATATTATGCCTATTGAGGTCTACAATGTGAGGTCCATATGAGTTTTGACTCTCAACTATGAGTGCCAAATCTTTCAGAATAAAATCATGTGGTATCCTGGCTGAGAGGCCTAGTGCTTTGTGGAAAGCCATCCTGGGCCTAGAACATAGTTTCCAAGGGCGACACTCATGCCTGGCTTCATAAAATCTCATCACTATTCATGGCAATACTTCTCTGAGGTCAGTTTGAGAACTCAGTTTCTAAGGGAATCACACCAGAGTTCAAGAACATGTGGACCAAGTCATCTCTTCCAACCGCCACCCAAATGACCACAATTTAAAACAAAACACTCCAATGTGGCGCTCATCTTTTTCCATATAGACACTCATAATGACCTCTGGCAAAAGTTTTCCATGAGGGGCACAGCCCAAGACCGTGTCCAAAATAAGCTCTCTTGCACCTAATTTGCCTAAAGTCAGGGTGGCCTGGACACCCTTCTTGTGAACCAGGAGAGATCAAATAGGCCTCCCATTAATACTACTTTGCTTTTTCAATTTGAGGCCAACTGACTGTGGAGTTTGGATTCCTTATGTGAATTGGAGTCTTGAGAAAACCCAAGAAACTATGGGCTAGCCTCTGCAGGGCTTTGAAGAACTCATTTGACCCAAAGGATCCCTATTCTGGCTTGATGGAGGTCAGGAAAGTTACAGAAGAGGCGAGAGACTTCATCCACAAGGACTGCTCTTTTGGCCATTTTGGTTTTTGATGTACACATGGGATCTTTCTTTAGATCCATCAGGAGCTGAGAATCTAAGCCACACACAAGGCAAATAGGCTGATTCAGACACATCCTTTCCAAAGCAATTAAGCAAAGAGCCACAGGTAATGCCCATTCATTTCCATTTGAAAACTGCTTTCTTCAGGCTTCACAAAGTGGTGGACTGAGGAAAAGACCTTCCTGACATTCAGGGCAACAGAAGAATTGGTAAACAAAAGGCCCCAAGCAGGGTTTCTTCACTGAGACTTTCTTGGTCAAACTGATATCTGAGTTTTCTTAGATGCTCGCCATTCCCTTCAGCTATTCAGTACATGGTCATGTCACAGAGCTTCAAGGTTGTACATATCTTAAACACAAAACCATGAGCCTATTCTGGAGAGTGGCGAGAATTCAGGAAGAAAACAGGAACTTAGGTAGATAGCAGGTGTTTCACATCAATAAGGCAAGCTGCAGTCCATTCATAAATAGGGCAGGATGAATGCTGGGAAGCTTTCTACTAGATAGGACATATTCATTGATGCATTCTCTTTTCTAATGTCTACAACCACGGACATAGTGGGATACATAGACATAGAAACACTCACCTTGTCAAACGACTTACTAGAAACAGTTCACTCCAAACAAAACAAACCGCCTTTCATACCTATTCTCAGAACATGAGACAAAACCACAAACCCACACCCACACCACAAAGGCACCTCCTTCCCCCATGTAGGTCTGTGACTATCCGGAGTGTCCTCTGACTGGTGGGCCGTACTATGTTCTCTGGAAATGGCCTGTTCTGTCTCAAATCTGGTCTCCTTGGCCAACTCTGTGAAGTTGTCAGGAGCCAGCGGTGAGCCACTGCCTGCTTTCTCAGGAAAGGCCCATATTCATAGCTTTACTTGCATTTGGCCATCCTCACATCAGTAGGTTCCAAGAAAGACTGAGTCTGTCCTTGGTAAATCAAAATAAGTTTGACCACTGGCACTGGGACTGGGACTGGCTCTTGGTGCCTGGATTCCTGGATTCCAAGTTCAGAGAGTTCCATCACCAAGGAAGTTAGGTGAGGTCACTTCCTTTAGCAACAGAATGAGGTCACTGCCTTGGCAACAACTTTGTCCTAAGAGTTGCTTCCAAGGTTCCCATGAGATGGAGGCTGCCCCTACTTCCTGTGACACTTTCACCAGTTAGAGTGGTATGTCAACCATAGGCATGCAGGAGCAGCTCAACACATGCCTGCTTTGGTCCATCTTCTATACATTAAGAAGAGAGTGGCTGATTCAGACACATCCCTTCATCCTGAGCAGGTTGTTTGCCATGGAAGACTTCTGCTCTCTCAGGTCCTTCATAGTTGCCTACATCTTCTCCAGGGATCATTTCTGCATGGACCCTTGAGTTTCTCAGCAGGTGGAAGATCCTCTATATTCCTGTATTTTAAGACCAACTCTGTCCCCACTTTTCTGTAAAATTAGATTGAGAGAACAGTGTATGGTTAGGTTTAATAACATGTTCAATTTGGTTTAGAAAGGAAACTACACGGTTGAGCAAACAGGGTCCTACCGTTAGCAATAATATGAGGATTATTAATGGAACGGCCCTGGCAGATAAAAGCATAGTTAACCAGGTTGACTATGTGAACAAAGACTCAAACCTTCCTTCTGGGGCCTCTGTCTCTCTTTGACGCTCTTCAAGTCGTTTTCTTAATTTACTCATTGATTCTTTTACAACTACAGTATTGTCGGCATAAAAACAACATTCTTCCCTCAATGCAAGCAAAAAGGCACCTTTCTCTCATGAAGAGGAGGTCCAACACTCGCCTGCTCTATAAAACAACTTCAGAGAGAGAGAGGTTAAAATTCCTGTAAAGCTGTGATGTCGGTTTTTAATGTCTTTAAGCTTTGGTCTATTTCTGCTTCTAATTGTGTCTTTGTTGTGTCTCATGGACTAGGAGAGTTCTTCCTGTGCCCACGCCTTCAGCAATTATTATTCCTAATAGGATGGCTAAAGTGAGGGATACAGGTTCCCGGTGGAACCGGGTTGTATGCCCCCCTATTTGAACTTTAAATGAACCTGCTTCATGATAGAGCACTCTGAAAAACATCTACATCATTACATAATTAATCACATCTATTGACCATTTTATGAAAACATAAATAATGTTAAAGTGTATAGAATTATACTGTTTTATGGATGGACAAGAAAATGCACCTAAGATAGCACCAAAGTGAGGAAAACATTCTTATTTGGTTGCATCCGGATTTAGAGGGCATTGCTTCTTTTGTAATCAATTAATCCCCTGAAACCCAAGTTTTGGTAGTTTTAGAGTTTGTACCCAACATGTAAGGGAAGGGGCTCAGAAGTTCACAGTCTGCAGAAATTCACAAAAATTAGTTTTTGTTTCTGTTTTTTTTTTTTCTCTGTTCTGTGCAAGTTAACTTTTCAAGGACACCTTGGAAAGGGAGAGCTTTTTTGTCTCTTTTTTTTTCTCCCTGCCAGCTGTCACCATGGAGCCCAGTTGCTAACATTTTTATCTTAGAAATGTAGCCATCTCGGTGAAGCCCCAGCTCAAGGCCAGAGGCCTTGTTCACATATTTTGTGAAAAACTGGTAAGGAGGTGTCTAGCTTAGGGGTGGTGATTTTTCCAGCCAGTGGTCAAGTAGAACAGGGCAACACGAAAAGTGCAAGTTTATGTACATTGAACTCTTTCAGAGGGACTCTTTTGCTGAAAGACCTAAAGTAAGCCTTGGTGAAGACTTCTGGAGAAGGTCATTTAAGACATTTCTATGGACCTAGTACAGAGGGGGAAGACGGGGTAGTCGAGGCTGAGAGCAGCTCCGTGGATCTAAGAATGAGGAAAGAGAGATGTAAAAGAAAAATGGGAAAGGGGTTTGGGGTTTTCCTAAAACAAAACTTGAGCAGTAGAACAGGTAGAGCAGAGGGGAAGATGGGAGTAAATATTCCAAAAAGCCTTTGAGGGACTTTAAATTCTTTGAAACCTGTTTTCAGTGATGACAAAGCAACTTTAAAGGCCATTTTCATTACATCTTGTATAGGGGTCTGAGGCCTCTTATCAGCTGGTTTGAGCTTTGGGTTAGCTTGCTAGAGGACTTGCTGGGACCTAGTGCAGGCACTGACAGGAAAAGAGAGGAGTGAGTGGGTGAAGGGGTACCTTGGTACCTGCTACCTCAGCAAGGGGGCAATGTTCTGAGAACCAGCGGAGGTTTGGGTTTTTGATTTAGTAATTGGAGAGGAGAAATCAGGTTGCTAAGATGGGAGTGATAGCAGAGAGTCTAGAGCAGAAGGCTGAGGGTGAGGAACTATTGGAGAAGCATAGTACAGGATGTGAGCAAAGGAGGGAAAAGGATTCCACATAGGGAAATTTCCCCCTTTTGAGAACTTGCCAAAGTTAAAAATGTCACGCAGAATTTGAGGATCTAGAGAACCCTCTGGGGGCCATAGTATTTGGTTGTCTAATTGGTAATATGGCCAATGCTGTGTACTGAATTTGATGAGGAGTTTGGGTTCCACCAGGCAGCCCCTGTATGCTCACATTCACTTGACTTACACAAGAAGTCGGCTTCTCCCCGACACAGCCGTGGCTGTTTGTGCCTTTGATAGTCCGCTAGGCAAACATAGTAATCTAGGCTAGCCAACCTGAATCTGTCTCGCGTGTCCCTGCATCCATAATGTTTGTTTCCATTATCTATGGTACAGAAGAGATTTAATGGAATTTTAGTGGGATCCTCTTCATCAGGGATATCTCAATAGGAAAGACCTATACCGAGCTGACAAATGTCTGGGTGGATAGATGGCCACCAGGTCTCTAAGGGGGCTTTATGCGAGATAGACCATACTTCTTGTCTAGTAGGATTTGTGATCAGCCATTGCTGCTGAACGGAATGATGAGGGTTAGAACTACTGGTGGCCAAGGGGAGAGTCTATAGTCTTATCCCCATAGCGAATACGCAATTTGAAATAGTTAGCAGGCTTTTCCAGTTTCCAACAAGAGTCTGGACACAGCGAAGGCTTGAGATGAGAGGCATGGATCCAAAAAGTGATTCCGTCTACTTTTACCGCTTTAGGTTTTATAAGTAGCACCTGGTATGTTCCTTTCCAGTGGGGGTTCAGGGATGACACCTGATGTTGTCTTATGTAGACGAAGTCTCTTACTTGATATTGACTTAGAGTCCCCTCCTCCCAAGGTTGGTAGGCAGTGGCCAGCTGTTTCCACAGGTATCACTGAGTTCTTTCAATGACTTTAAGTCTGTCAAGCAAGGGGGTGTGGAAGTGATCGTTAGGCCTTAGAGTTGGGGTTAGGTTCCTTACTGGATGATGGGCATCATAGAGAATTTCATAGGGGGTGAGGTTACACAAAGAAAGAGAGGGAGTATTTCTCGCATGAAACAGTGCATAAGGCAGGAGCATAATCCAATCTTTTATGCCGGGCTCTAAGCTTAATTTCGTTAAGGTCTCTTTAATGGTTCTATTTATTTTTTCTACCTGTCCTGAGCTCTGGGGTATATAAGCATAATGTAACTTCAAATTAATCCACAGGGTCCCAGTGAACACCTGACTTACCTGAGCCATGAACACCAGTCCATTATCAGACCCTATTGCCTTAGGCAGACCGTATCTTAGAGAAATATCTTTCAGGATCTTCTTGAAAACCATTTGTGCAGTTTGGTTGTTTTTGTGTGTGTGTGTGTGTGTGTGTTTGTGTGTAAGGCTTCAGTCCATCCTGAAAATGTATCTACAAAGACTAGGAGATATTTAAGTCCATACGTTGCTGGCTTAATTTCACTATTGTCCACTTCCCAAAATTGTCGTTTTCTGGTTCCTCGTAGGTGCTTTCCTCTAGGAAACTGGAAGGGTAAGCATTAACCAATTGACGGACTCGACAGGCTTTTGTTACCCGTTCAGTTATTTCCTTTCGCTGTGAGTCGGTTAGTGGAAAACTCTGTTCTTAATCCTACAGGAATGCCTGCAGTTTCATTGAACCAAGGTGAGTGAGTTGGTGTACATTTTTAACGTATTGTAGGGCTTTCTGTAATTGCAGCCTGAGCTCAGTGAAGTTGAGGCGTTCAGTGTCAGTGTCCATAGATGTTATCAAAAACTTCCTGGTGATCAGGGGTCCATTGGAATTGGGCATCTCCCATTAACACCGGGTATAAAGGAGCAGCTAAAGACGCAAACCCAGGTATCCATAACCTGCAAAAGCCAGCAGTCCCAAGAAACTCTCTGAGTTGTCTCCTGTTAGATGGGGGTGGTATCTACACAATGGTTTGTTTTCTGGGCTCAGTGAGCCATCGTTTACTGCCCCTAAGGTAACAGCCCAGGAAGATTACTTCATGCTAGCAAATTTGGGCTTTTTTGGCCGAAACTCTATACCCAAGTTGAGCAAGCTCATATAATAGTGCTTGGGTCCCAGACTCACAGTTTTCCTTGGTGTTGGCTGCCAGTAGCAGGTCATTCACGTATTGAAGCTGGGTGATTTGGAGTGCATAGTTCTGAAATTGCTGAGATCTCTGTGGAGGGCTTCATCAAAGAGAGTGGGGGAGTTTTTGAACCCCAGTGGGAGTCTAGTCAAAGTTAGTTGACCAGACGTTCAGGTTTCTGGGTCTACCCACCCAAAAGCAAACAGCAACTGACTATCTTTATGCAGAGGCAAGCAAAAGAAAGCATCTTTTAAGTCCAGAACAGTATACCATTTCCGCTCAGGGTTCAGAGTGCTAAGCAGATTGTACGGATTAAGTACCGTGTGGTGAATGTCCTGCACTTTGTTGTTTATCTCTCTTAGGTCTTTAACAGGACAATAGTCCCCGGTTCCTGGCTTTTTTTTTCTAGTAGCAGGGGAGTGTTCCAGGCCAATTGAAAGGGCCTTAGGAGCCCTAAGTCCAGATATTTCTGAATATGGGGCCTTATCTCATCTTTAGATTTTTTTGCTTAGAGGATATTATTTGACATTGATTGGGGAGGCTGAGGTTTTTAACTCCACTGTTATTGGAGGTTGTTTCACGGCCAGGCCTAACCCAGCAGTTTTTGCCCAGGCATCTGCGTAATCTGTTATCCATTTCTGGTGTAGCTTGACTGTTTGATCAGTCTTGGGGGGTGTGAAGAGTGGATGTTCATCTTCTACTAATATAGTTAAAGCCGTGACTATAGGAGTTTTTATTGAAGAATTTAGAAATTTCATTTGGGGGCCTTCAGGGTTAAAAGTTATTTAGGCCAAGAGCTTGGTGAGCAGATCTCTGCCCATCAATGGGTCCAGGCATTCCTGGATTACTAGGAAGGAGTGATAGATTTTTCCTTTCCCAAGGTCCATGGTCCTCTTAGTAGTCTAAGCCCGATATTTACTGCCATTAGTTCTTTGAACTACAGACCTTTTATTTGATAGAGGGCCCAATGGGGCCTTAAGGGCTGAGTATACTGCTCCTGTTTTCATTTCAAAGTTTACTGGGGTCCGCTACACTTCAAAAGTTACCCTGAGCTAGGGGAAGTGATCTGAGCCCCAACTTTTTTAGTCATGCTCCAGAGTCAGAATGGCTGGCTCGCGTGGCTGTCTCTTTATAGGGCACTCTTTGGCCCAGTATCCTTTTTTTTTACAGTAGGCACATTGATCTGAGGCCAGGGGTGGCCTCTGGCATGGCCCCAGGTATCCCTTCCTGTCACCTTACGTCTTAATTTCTGGCCTCTTTCTTGTTGTGACCAGGATCTTGGTCAATCCCTTAGTCTGTCTTTTGCTTCTCTCATCCTTCCTTTGCTCCCTTTCTTTCTCCCTGTTTCTCTCTTATAGTATATTTTCTCGGCTTCTCTGACTAAATCTCTCTTTTAAATTTTTTTAATATCCATGGCAGCTTGTCCAAATAAGGCCATCGTTACAGATGAATTTTGATCCGCTGCCTGAGGATCGAAAGGAGTATATCTCTTATATGCCTCCATAATTCTTTCTAGAAACAAAGAGGGAGATTCATCAGGCCTTTGAATAATTTCTCTTACCATGGCCAAATTAGTTGGTCACCTAGTAGCCCCTTGGAGACCCGCTATTAGAGCCAGGCAATAATTGGACAGATGCTCTTTATCTTCAAAGGTGTTGGGGTTCCAGTTGGTTTGGTTTAAGGGTAAGCTGGCTTTGATTATGTTGGGAAGTTGTGTTGGTCGCCAATCAGGTCCGAGGATTTTTTTTTTAGTTTCTTGGAGGTTTTTCTCTTATTCCTCTGTCATAAAGAAAGTCCCTAGGAGTTGTTGGCAGTTATCCCAAGTAGGCAGGTGTAAAAACGTTGGCGAGTTCTCTGAGTTCTTTTAGCCGGGCCAGCTTCCTCCAGGGAAGGAGGGGCTCTGTGTGCCACGGGACAGTCATCTGGATGGTGCTGGGCCATCCTAGCTTCTTTGAATGGTGGAGAGGCTGAGTCAGCAGCAGAGGAATCACTTAGAGGGTGTTGGGAGTTGGGGGATGAAGGCAGAGGATAAGGAGGGGGAGGAGAGTCCAGTAGAGTCTTGAGACTCATGGAGAACAGAGGGTGCAAGAGGAGGAGCAGAGATTTAAAGAGATAGAATCGTGGGGGAAGGAGTAGGAGCGGGTGCAGGGACAAGGAAAGGCTTCATCCTTGGAGGAGGAGATTTGTAGAGGTCCTGACAAGTTAAGATATATGGCTGTTGATCTGGATGTCTACGTGGCCCCTGCTAAAAGACAATATCTCGAACCTTTCAAATTAGTGCGAAGTAGAAAGATCCTTCTAGGGGCCATCCGACTACAAAGGTGGGTCATTCTGAGACACAGAATCTGCCAGATCCGGCATTTTACTGAAAAAGAAAGATTCTGAGCCCTTAAGCAGACTTTGGTCTAGTGATCAAGGGTCAGGAACAGAGGCATTGAAGTGCTCTGTCCCATAATGAAATATACACAGACAATAAAAGCAATGACACATGACACAGACAAGACAAGACAATAAAGACAGGCAATGGACGTCCAATACTGAGACCAGGACTGAGTAGCCGGCAAAACATGATGGGCTGGCAATACCGAATCCGAAACAAAATATCACTGAATCAAGGAGACTATTGTTTCTCGATTTCATGAGTTCATCCCCCAGGGACATGGCCTGTGGCTCTGTGACATGTGTGTCAGTCACCATGGGAGAGAGCTCACGCTCTTTACCAATAGCCATTTTGTGAAACCCTAACCTGAATCCTGAAACCAGAAAGAGGGGCCTTATTTACCCCCAGAGGAGCCCGTTGGGGGTCTTTCATCTGCGGCTGCCGGATCTCACTGGGGCCACGAGATGTAAAGATCGGGCGAGGGTCGGTTTAAGAGACCACCAAGAGACTGTCTCATGCAACAGCAAAGGCTTTATTGGGAGTCCGGCATGCAAGGGCTCAGAGCTCTCTTGAATAGAGCAGAGAGCCCTGAGAACAGCTTAAGAAGTGCTTATATATTTTCCTTGGAGAGGGCAGGGAGGGAAGTTTATTGATGGGTAAGGGCGAGTGGGCGGTTTGCGTGCAACTGGTTGACCGAGTACATTCTGCAGTTTGGCAGTTGGGGACAGCACATTCTGGGAAAAAGAATAGCAAACAGTTCTCAAGATTTCAACAGTGTTTTGTTAAGCATACAGAAAATCAAGAAGTGACAAGTACCTATTTTATTAACCTTTCAATATAAGTATGAAAACAGAAATATAGGTAAGATTTGAAGCCCAGAAGTTCATTGGGCTCTTGATTGGTATACTTAGCGTTGAATTACATTCTGTAGTGATGTTCCAGAAATATGGATATACAATGGCATAGGACCTTATACATTCTCGGAGGTCAATTCCAAAACACAGACTCTAAGGGGAATCACACCAAAGTTCAAGCCAAGGTGGACCCAATTATCTCTTCCAACCGCCACACAAATGACCACAATTAAAACCAAGACACTCCCACATGCCACTCATCTTCTTCCATATAGACACTCACCATAACTTCTGGCAAGAGGATTCCATGAGAGGCGCAGCACAAGACAGTGTTCCAAATAAGCTCCCTTTCCCCTCATTTGCCAAGAGTCAGGGTGGCCTGGACACCCTCCCTGTGAACCAGGAGTTATCAAAGAGGTCTGCCATTAATACAGCTCTGTTCTCCAATTTGAGGCCTACTGACTGTGGGGTTTAGATTCTTTATTTGAATTGGATTCATAAGAAAACCCAAGAACCTATGGGCTAGCATCTGCAGGGCTTTGAAGAACTCATTTGACCCAAAGGATCCCTATTCTCACTTGATGTAGGTAAGGAACCTTACAGAGGAATGTGAGGGACTTCATCCACAGTGACTGATTTTTGGCCATTTTGATTTTGGATCCACACATGGGATCGTTCTTTAGATCCATCAGGTGCTGAGAATCTAAGCCACAGGCTCACACAGGACCAAGAGGCTGAATCAGACACATCCCTTTACAAAGCAATTAAGCAAAGAGCCACAGGTGATGCCCATTCATTTCCGTTTGAAAACTGTTTTCTTCAGGATTCACAAAGGCGTGGCCTCAGGCTAAGAACTTACTGACATTCAGGGCAACAGAAAAATAGGCAATCAAAAGGCCCATTGCAGGGGTTCTCCACTGGGACTTTCCTGGTCACATTGATATCTGAGTTTTCTGAGATTCTTTTCATTCCCTTCAGCTATCCAGTACATGTCCATGTCACAGTGCTTGGAGGTGGTACATATCGTGGACTCAAAAGCATGAGCCTATTTTGGAGAGTGGCTAGATTTCAGGAAGAAAACAGGAACTTAGGAAGATAGCAGGTGTTGCCCATCGATATGGCAAGCCCTAGTGCATTCATAAATTGGGCAGGATGAATGCTGGGAAACTTTCTACTAGACAGGAAACATCCATTGATGCATTCTCTTTTTCTAATGTCTACAACCATGGACACAGTGAGATACACAGACATAGAAACACTCGCCTTGTTAAACAACTTACTAGAAACAGTTCACTCCAAACCAAACAAACCGACTTTCCTACCTATTCTCAGAACATGGGACAAAACCACAAACACACATCCACACCCACAAAGGCACCTCCTTCCCCCAAATAGGTCTCTCACTATCCGGAGTGTCCTCTGACTGCTGGGCCATACTATGTTCCCCCGATATGGCCTATCCTGTCTCAGATCTGGACTCCATGTCCAACTCTGTGAAGTGGTCAGGAGCCAGCTGTGAGCCAGTACCTGCTTTTTTAGGAAAGGCCCCTCTTCAGAGTACTCCTGGCATTTGGCCATCCTCACATCAGTAGGTACCAAGAAAGACTGACTCTGTCCTTGCTAAATTGAATCAAGTGAGACCACTAGGACTGGGACTGGGACTGACTCTGTGTGCCTGGCTTCCTGCATCCCAAGTTCAGAGAGTTCCATTACAAAGGAAGTGAGGTGAGGTTGCATCCTTCAGGAACTGAATGAGGTCACTGCTTTGGCAACCACTTTGTCCAAACAGTTGCTTTCAAGCGTACCATGAGAAGGAGGCTTACCCTACTTTCTGTGGCATTTCACAAATTAGAATGGTATATCAACCATAGGCACCAAGAAACAGCTCTCCACACAGGCCTGATTTGGTCCATCTTCTCTATATTAGGAAGAGAGCCTTTAGTCCGGGGAGCACTGCAGTGAACCTCTGCACTAAAACTATTAGCAAGCACCTGGTGGAGGAGTCCTCCATAGGTAAGTGGCGCCTTTAT
The DNA here is from genome assembly GCF_048772815.1 of Callospermophilus lateralis. Classification (NCBI taxonomy): domain Eukaryota; kingdom Metazoa; phylum Chordata; class Mammalia; order Rodentia; family Sciuridae; genus Callospermophilus; species Callospermophilus lateralis. The sequence goes on from NW_027513374.1 coordinate 79,675, forward strand.
AACATCTGATATCCGGTTAAGGGAGATCTTTTCTGATGACAGAGATGTGGCCTGGGGAGGCTCACATATACTCCTTTCCAGGAGAGTAACGAGAATCTTTCTGTCCTCTGTTCTGTTCTGTAGGGAATTCCTCTGGCACTGTAGAGAGGGGCCGACAGGCACGCACGCGCTCCTACCCTGGAGCTATAGCAAGATGTTGCACTGTTCCACTGTTTTTCTGTTTAGGCGCTGGTTTTCTGTTTCTTGTGTTTTGTTTTGTCTTCTATTTTTTTATTGTTTGTTTGTTTTTGTTTGTTTTGTTGTGTGATTTCAGTGGTAAAAACTTAAGTATTTTGGACGTAAAAATGGGTAATAAAGAGAGTAAGCCTGACACCCCTTTGGACTGTGTTTTAGGGAACTGCGATGAACTTTACCCCCCTTTGTTAAGCAGGATGACAGAAGCTCCTAGCTGGCTGCCTGGAGCACACCCATTGCAGAGGGCAATTCTTGCTGGGGACCTAAGAACTGAGCATCTCCCAGGTTAACAAGTGAAACTCCTTTAAAACCCCTTGTCGCTCCAGATCAAGAGAGTCACAACATTTGGCAGAGTCCCCTGTGTTTCTCCTTTGTTCGCAAAGCAATAAACCTCCCTTTTTCTTTTTCTCAAAACTCAGTCCTCATTATTAAATTGGTATTAATTGGCTTCAAGTTCAGGAATCGAACTTTAATTTACAAATTTGGTACCCCCCCTCCTCCCCGGAACTTTGTGAGAGCTGTCTACTGGAATATTAGGAGATGAAGCATGCTTGGTGTGGAACTGAACAAGAGGAGCTAATCCTGTAAGTAAAAGGAAGGACTGAGGGACTCCCAGCAGCTGCCAAAGCCCTGTTGATTCAGGGAATTACCTCCTTCCTTTCCGCACTGTAAGAATTATGCCACCTCTGTCTTGTTAAAAAAGAGAAAAAGAAAAAGGGGACACTAAATGCAGTGAAGTCACCATGGAGACACTTTATTTTACATTTCAGGTTGCCCCTCTGTTAAAACATGTGTTCCCCCCCCCGTGTGGATATCTATGGTGCACACTGGTGTAGGAGATTTTTCTCTTATCTGCTCTGGTTTAATGGGTTCTCTCTGACAGCCATAGTCTGGACCTCCTTTCTGTCTGTCTTGTGTCTTTGTATCTGGCCCTTTAAGACATGTGCAATAATGTGCTGATATTATAAATTGTTTCTTGGGAATGATCTTAGCTGAATGTGTGTCTAAATGATGATGTTTTATTTTAACAATCTGATATCTGAATGGGTTTTTGAAGCATTGCACAATCTTGCAGTTAAAAGTCGGGTTTAGGTAATTGTTTAGTTTATGATTTCAGATAATTCATGCCAGAGAACTTAAATACTTAGGATGGAAAACTGAAGAACTCTACTTCCAAGTTGGCTGGTAACTTCCCAATCATACAGTCTTTTTTTCACCAATTTTGAATTGGATAGCCTGGGAAAATATCACTGTGTGTACCAGTGCATTAATTTGGACAAGGATAGTAAATCATAGAATGGTATCTGTTGACAAAACAAGATGTAAAGATATAAAATTTTGTGAATTGTATCTTAAATTTATATCATAATTTTCAACATCCGAACCTCAAAATTATGGTTAAAATGCCTTAGGCCTGAGGTGTCTGCTCAGAATAGCAGTTTTTCCTGCTCCTTCCAGACCTCAGCCATGACTTATGTTGAAATGTAAATGAAAGAAGCCTGCAATCTTAGTAGGAGACTGATTTGAGGCCTAAGGGGGAAAAAAAAGGTAAATTGTATGGTATTTACTAATTACTAGCCAGTCACTTTTTCTAGGACTCTTTTTTTTTCCTTAGATACTTTTTTTTTTGAGCTCATGATTTTGAGCATATAGACCTAGGTTAATGTTTTTCAGATCAGTTCTATCTTTGACCAACTGTAGACATTTTGAAACATTGCAATGGAGATTTCACCTGAGAAAAGCTACAAGGCCTTTACTATTATTATGTGTGCACACTTTTGTTATGTGTTGTATGTCTATATATACATATGTCTGTATATCATATATATGATACACAAACTAACATATACAAGGAGCGCTCATAAAAAAGCGCTCATTAAAACAAATTTAAATAGGAGATCCAAAGATCTTTAATTCACGTGATTTAAATGTTTCAATTTAAATTGGATAAACAGATAAAAATCAATGTCTTTAAATTTAAGCTTACAAATTTTTCTAGGTGTTCAAAAATCTAATAAAATATTAATATCTACAAAATGTCTAATATGGCTTGGTACTAGGACCTTTCCTTCAACATAAAAATGGTTTACACTGTCAATACATTTCTCTAATATTTTGATAAATAAATAAAGTAAATTTGATTGGGATTACTCATTCATGAGTACTTTTGTTAGATATCTGATTGATTTACTAAGGTCTGAATAAGTTTTTATTAAAGTCTGTATAAGAATATAAAAATCAGTCATGTGTTAATGAGACAGAAATTTCTTAAAACATAAGTTTACCCATAACGTTGTGTTTATTAAGTTTTATTTTCTCTAGAGCAAGCAACCATAAAAATTAAACAACTGATTAAATAAGAACTGTTATTTTAGAGCACTGTACTGCCATTGCTTTAAAAGCTAAACTTGGTTAATGTAGAAACATCAATGTAATTGTGATGCTATCAATGTTTTCATATCTTATATGTATTCAAGTCTTTAAGGTAGAAACATTAAAAGAGCATTATATCAAGCTGGTGCTCTGAAGTTTTATGGTAAAAAAATATATTGGGGATTTATTTACCTGTTATCAATAAGATATGTAAACTTTTATGTTACTTTTTACATTGGGGAAAAATTTAAATGTATTTTTTAGTTAATGAGAGCCTAATCGATGTAAAGGTTAAAAACTTTCAGCCTTTCTTTAATTCATGTTTTAAATGTGATATCATATGGTGTTAGCTAATGTTCATGTGACCTCAAACAATTTATGTAAACTTTGTCAAATGATATTTATAAATAAAGATTATCTTTAGAACTAAAATACTTAAGATTTATAAAGAGCCCTGCCTTACCTGAGATAAGGCTCTGTGTCCCCATCTTACTACATGTGAGAATGACTACAAAACCAGTGGGTCAGATAATATTTCTTTAAAGTTATGTTAAAAAGTTGGTTTTTTTAAGGTCAATATTCCTAGGATCTCAAACAGGGATATAATGTATAACTCAGCCAAAAAATTCAGGGTAGCTATTACACAAGCTAAGTATTTTTACTTTTGTTAATTTTATTTTGAAATTATTTTATAAGTGATCTAAAGATTCTCTGTTACTGTTTTACAAACGTGTTGCTTTAAGAACACAACATGGGTTTATTCAAGATAATAAGTCATTACTTACAATACAGACAGAAAAATACAGATCCCAATTAATAAAAAGATAATGATTTAGTTATAGACATTAAAGCCCAGTACTCTTAATATAAGGCTGTTAAAATTTATTTGCTGGATGTTTAAGATTAGGATTTAAAATTAAAGTTAAATGAAAAGCGCCAAGAAAACCAATATTTGGCTTTTGCCCTCTGAGTCAGTCTGAATCCAGGGAACAGGGAACTTCTCTAAAGAGCTTTGAAACTCTGAGCCACATAACCTCCTCCTGATCAGGGAGATTAATGAGACCACTGGAGAACAGAAAGCCAATCAGGGTATTTGTTACGAAGAGGAGAGTCATCAAAGAAAGGAGACATCCCTGATGCTTCCGAGGGAAGCCAAATGGTCAAGCAAGATCTGGACCCACCTAGCGCAAATGGCACTAGCAGAACTGAGAATCTGCTCTCAAGTTTCCCCAGAATTGACTCCCATAAAAGCTCAGCTGACTGTTAACAATAGATGGAAACAAAAGTCAGTTTGACTGCTTCATCTTAAACACTTAGCAAAGACAATTAAGAACAAAATACATCCATTCCTGGGAATTTTAAATTATAATAATAATAATATAATTTTAAGGTATGCACTTTATGTTTGCCACCCAAAATAAGTAAGACTGGTGGCTACAAAGAAGAATTCTCAGAAAGGAATGCCTGATACTTATAAAAAGAGACTATGAAGAAGACCTGCCACAGGGATAAGTTTTCAGTTTAAGGCCTACAGATATTCCTAACCTACACAGGTAGGCTTGGTGTTTGCTAGTACAATTATCCATCCCTGAGTAACAGAATTAAAGGTTTCTCTAAGAGACACAGAGGTCATACTAGTAAAAAGATTTTACAAGATCAGATGACATTAAATTATTAAACTGTATCTTATGGGAGGGACAAGTGTAACAGTACAAGTTAAGTTGACAGTCCGGATAACTGGGGATATTAAAGACTGGTGATGGAACTTCTATACAGTGACATGTTCCAGCTGCTGCAACATTTTTTCAGTACTCATGGTTTTTGTTTCTCTCATAGAAGAACCCATCCCCAGATGACTTTACAACCTGTTCTTCCCCAATCAGACTTCAAACCGAACTGACTTCTAAAAGGCAACTCATGTCCCTCAACTGACTTCTAAAAGGCAACTCATATCCCTCATGCCATGCCCACTCATGTCACCCTGTCTCAGGTCAGAAGAAGAAAAAATGAGTGACACCACTCTTCTTAAAACAATGGAGAGAAAGATAAATAGACTATCAATATAAGTAATTAATTAAGTCAGGTAAAATCAGGGAGATCGGTTTTGGGTGAGTTCTAAAAATTTGGAGACTCTTACCTGAGGGATTAAAATTTCCTCAGTGCTCTTCCCATAATCTATCAAAGATTTGAAAGGGACACAAAGAAAAGGGGGGAATGATAGACCCAACCTGATCTTTAATTAAAATTGGGAGCCATCTTGCCAAAAAGCCATGAAAAGATAATTTTGGCTTTAGCATAAATCACTTCAAATTCTAAACCTGCTTGGAATGCCTGCCCACGCCTGGAACTCACCCATGCCCGGCTCTCTGACCAGATAGCAGCCCTCTCTGAAACTTTAGTGACACATCATAAATATTTGCCTTCTCTGGCGAGACAACAACCCTCTCTGAGGCTCTAATGATCTTCATGAACTCTGATGTAGGGACAGCAAAAAAAATGTAGACTGCCATTAGTGTGATGTTTGTCAGAGTTCTGTTATCTGTAAAGCCCCTTTTGTGTAATTTTCTGGGCTATTAAGCTGCCTGTAGGAAAGCTGGGGTTGCTCTCTTATTCCCGCCATTTTGTGAGGGAGAGGCAGCACAGCCGGTGGAAATAATAAGCTTAATTTAATTTGATTTTAATTAGAGTCAGTGGTCTTTTCTTGTGTCCTGGTCTAACAGGTAATCACTCCAAAAACATGGAGCTCTGCTGGCCTAAACACTTCTTGAGAAACTTCCTCTGAGTTTGGGCACTTGAAATATATGTTGTTGTAAGGAGCTTTAGCTTCCTTTCTAGTGATACCATCAAAGCTGAGTCTGCATCTATGTGACCTGGAGGACATGGTTTCTTGTATTCTAATGAACATGAGGCAGCAGTGCTGAATTTTCTGTTTGTAGGTAAACTGTGGCCACTGGATGCTAAGTGTCTCCCCGTGTGGACTGTGAAGCCATTTGGTCATCCTCCACTTTTTGTGGTGTTTCTTGCTGCTGTACTGGGAGTTTGGTATATGCTTTATGAAATACAACGAGTTCAACTGGAACCCAGTGTTGGAGGGAGTTCTGTCACTTGTGGTGGGTCAGGGTCTGAAGGAGAATGCACCAACCAGGCTTTTATCTCACAGAGCTTGCCCCCTTGTCCTTAGAAATCTGACTCTGAACTTAGCCCAGAAACCTCTCCATATAACATGATGCCTTTACATAGAAGGGTCTGCTGGCTGCACCATGTCAGTCACAAACCATTTGGAAAGCAATGGCAAATCCTCATGGCCACACCACATATGTATTATCACACACCTACCCACCACTGCAATAGGCCCACTACCCAGCAGGCTCCAACTTACTGGCATCTTTGTTCTACACCATTTTCATGAAACCCGGTCAATCATGGCATTCTCTGGTACACTCATGATCAGCAACAAGACATCTAAAGGTTCTCCAGTGCCACCTGGTTAAGGGAATTTCAAAGATTTCATTGTATTTATCTAGCCATTTTTCTTGGATGAAGTTGGAGGCACTGTGGGTTTCAGTTTATTCAGGAACTTTTAAATGTGAGGAAGCTATTTTCATTAAATTCTCTGGAGAAATCTCACAGGCAAGTCTTCCCATAGAGTGGTCAAAAGGTCACATGAAGCCAGGCCCATTGAGGTCTTTAATGTGACGTCCATGGGTGTTCTGACTGTCAACTATGGCTGCCAAATCTTTCAGAATAAAATCATGTGATATGCTAGCTGATATTCCAAGGCTCTGTGGAAAGCCACCCTGGTATTTGATCTCAGTTTCCAAGGGCGAATCCCATGCGTGGCCTCCTAAAATCTGAATGCAGTTTATGGCAATATTTCTCTGAGATCACTTCCAGAACTCAGACTCTAAGGGGAATCACACCAGAGTTCAAGCCCAGATAGACCCAGTCATCACTTCCAACCGCCAAACAAATGACCACAATTAAAACCAAAACACACCCACAAGGCCCTCATCTTCTTCCATATAGACACTCATCATAACCTGTGACTGGAGGTTTCCATGAGGGACTCAGCCCAAGACAGTGTACAAAATAACCTCCCTTGCCCGTCATTTGCCTAAAGTCAGGGTTGCCTGGACACCCTTCCTGAGAACCAGGAGTGATCAAATAAGCCTGCTGTAAATACTGCTCTGATTCTCCAATTTGAGGCCTCCTGACTCTCGGGTATAGATTCTTTATGTGAATTGGAATCATGAGAAAACCCAAGCACCTATGGGCTATCCTCTGCAGGGATTGAAGAACTCATTTGACAAAAAGAATCCCTATTTTCACTTGATGGAGATCAGGAATCTTACAGAGGAAAGCGAGAGACTTCGTCCACAATGACTGCTTTTTTGGCCATTTTGGTTTTGGAAGCACACATGTAATTGTTCGTTAGATCCATCAGGTGCTGAGAATCTATTCAACAACTTCACACATGGCCAAGAGTCTGATGCAGACACATCCCTTTCCAAAGCAATTAAGCAAAGATCTACAGCTGATGCCTATTAATTTCCATTGAAAACCGTTTTCTTCAGGCTTCACAAAGGGGTGGCCTGAGGCAAAGACCTTTCTGACATTCAGGGCAACAGAACAATAGGTAAGCAAATGGCCCAAGGCAGGGTTTCTGGAATGATATCTGAGTTTTCCGAGATGATCCCATTCCCTTCAGCTATCCAGTACATAGCCATGTCACAGAGCTTGGAGGTGGTACATGTCTTGGAAACAAAACCATGAGCCTATTCTGGAGAGTGGCCAGAATTCAAGAAGAAAACAGGAATTTAGGAAGACAGTGGTTTTTGCCCATCCATTAGGCAAGCCAAAATCCATTCATAAATTGGGCAGGATGAATGTTGTGAAGCTTTCTACTATTCAGGACACATCCATTGATGCATTCTCTTTTCTAATGTCTACAACCACGGACACAGTGGGATAAACAGACATAGAAACATTCATATTGTCAAAAGACTTACTAGAAACAGTCCACTCCAATCCTAACAAACTGACTTTCCTACCTATTCTCAGATCATTAGACAAAACCACAAACTCACACACACACCCACAAAGTCACCTCCTTCCCCCAAGTAGGTCTATGACTATCCGGAGTGTCCTCTGAATGATGGGCCATAGTATGTTACTCCAAAATGGACTGTCCTATGTCAGATCTGGACTCCTTGGCCAACACTGTGATGTTGTCAGGTGCCAGTGGTGAGACGCTACCTGCTTACTCAGGAAAGGCCCCTCTTCAGACCTTCCTGGCATTTGGCCATCCTCACATCAGTAGTTACCAAGAAAGACTGATGCTGTCCTTGGTAAATCCAAACATGTGAGTCCACTGGGACTGGGACTGGGACTGCCTCTGGGTGCCTGGCTTCCTGGATCCCTAGTTCAGAGAGTTCCATCACCAAGAAAGTGATGTAGGTCACTTCCTTCATGAACTGAATGAGGTCACTGCCTTGGCAACCACTTTGTCCTAACAGTTGCTTCCAAGTGTCCCAATTGATGGAGTCTGCCCCTACTTCCTGTGACACTTTCACAAGTTTGAATGGTATATCAAACATAGGCACCCGGGAACAGCTCTCCACACAGGCCTGGTATTGTCCATCTTCTCTACATTAAGAAAAGAGAGACTGCTTCAGACACACCCCTTCATCCTGACCAGGTTGTTTGTCGTGGAAGATGACTTTTGCTCTCTCAGGTCCATCATAGCTTCATATATCTTCCCCAGGGTTCATTTCTGCATGGACCTTTTTGTTTCTCAGCAGGTGGAAGATTTCTTACATTCCTGTATTGTAAGACCAACTCTGTCCCTGCTTTTCTGTAAAGTTAGATTGAGGGAACAAAGTATGGTTAGGGTTAATAACATGTTTGATTTGGCTTAGGAATCATTCTGCTGGATGAATAATGTTATTGGGAACCTGCGATATTTATAAGAATATATAGAGGGGAAATATATGTATGAAAACAGAAATCTAGGTAAGATTTGAAGCCCAGAAGGGAATTGGATCCTTGATTGGGATACTTAGGTTTGAATTATGTTCTGCACATGTGTCTCAGATAAATCTATACACAATGGCATAGGACCTTGTACCTTGGATGATTGAATGTCAAAGAAAACATCCAGTCAAAAAAGGATAGTTGGTAGGATTAGGAAGATAGTTGGTAGGATTAGGAAAAAGAGTGAGTATAGGATTTGGACAAAAAGTTCTTTAGCAATAGGGTTTCAGGTAGAGAGAAAATGTAAATGTCAGCAGATGTGAAGACTCAGTCACAATGATGAACTGGGGAAAATTTGTAGAAAAGCAGATGTCAATAGAGACATTAGGAAATCAGGCAAAGTATAAAGTGAGTGATAGGATTAGACATTTTCAACAGGTTTTAGGTTGAATATATAATCTTAGGAAGAAACAAATATGTAGTCACCAATAGGATTGACATTTGAGAGCATTAGGCAACCTGGACATGGGTGATGTTCATAATCAATACTCACATTCCATTTAGGCTTTGGTACAGTCGTAAGTGTGACTTTGCATTTTGTGGCCAGAATATTACTGTGATAAAATGTATATGTAGATCAGGTGACATGAGTATTTGTTGCACCATTTCTGAGAGCAATATTTTGAAGAGATATAAATTAGTATTGGGGGCACAAATAGGTGTACCATGTGTGTATGAATATAGAGAGAATGCATGAATAGACCATACTGTGAATAAATAATATAATTGTTTCCAAAATAGGAATTGGAATACATTGATATCCCAACATACACAGGAAATCTTACATTGATATACATACATTCATTCCAACCACTTATACATCTAATGGTAATATTAGGGTTGTAGTTTATCATAAAATGTGTGTGAGTTTTGCTTCCAAATTGATTATGGAAATCGAAAATAATGTGTTTGGAAAGAAGTCTCATGAAATAACCAGTCAAAAACAAGGAGGAATACATGTGTTCTGAAGCAGGAAGTGATTGAATGTGTTACAAATGTCTTTAAATTTGTGAACTTGTGGATGAAATGTATATTCTACGATGTATAAAAACTGAAGAAATAGTAATGTACCAGTGTTGAATTAAAATGAACATCAAAATACACATCATGTCCCATAGAAATCTACTTTCATTGATGTTAAATTGGGTCAGTTACTGTAGAAATATAAGGCTTTGTTTGCACCATTCACTGAAGTGAGTTTTCAGTTCTAGGAAACAAATATGTATTTCAGGTGGATGAATATTTCTAAAAACAATCTTATGAAAAGTTGATTATAAAACCACATACATGAACATGAGTGAATTATTTAGGGAGTGTATAATAAGACACATATATTTCATATTTTGAAAATTATATATATATATATATATATATATATATATATATATATATATATATATATATCACAGATACATTAGAAATTAGCAATATATATGCCAATCAAAATTCATCATGAAATATATATCATTCACAGATCCAAAATTATTAATTTTACTAAACATGGATTTATGTATAATGTTTTTCAACTAAGAAGCTCACTCATAGTTTGAATTTTCAGTTCCAAAAATATTTAGGAGGAGTGATCTCTTCTCATACTTTGTATCTCCCAAGTTAGCCACCTCACAAAAATGTACGTGTGATACCAGGTAGGATTTTATATGTGCATATAAAAATACATGTGCTAAATTGGCTACAGAAAAAGGGAGACAGAAATTCACATATGTGTTAACTTTAAAAACACATGGAGGACTATTTCAACAAAAAATTAACAAGATTTATAACTCCTACCCTATATCATGCAAAAGGCAAGACCAACTATATGCCATGCCTCCTCTCAACTGCTTGTATTTCTATTCTGTTTGGGTTATATTTCTCCATCATATTAGGATTAGTAGTCAGAGTCTAGTAGGGTATGTGTTAGTGTCAGGGATTCAGTATTTTGAATGGAAAATTGAAAAATGAATCCAATGTGTATGTAAATATGTGCTACACAAAAATCTTCCCACTCTCATTCAGAACAATGCCTTGACAACACCTACGGCCCAAGTATGACACAATCAGAGGAGAAGAGTTAGAAAATCCGTGAATACATATATAGAATGGAATATGATCAGGAGTTCACAACCTTGGAAGTGGTAGAGGAGTTTCCAAAAGTAAGGGACAGGGTAAACCCTCCACAAACATGAAGGTCTGCTGGCCTAGAGACTTCTTGAGAAACTGCCTGTGAGGTTGGGCACTTGAAATATATGTTGTTGTCAGGAGCTTTAGCTTCCTTTATAGTGAGACCATAAAAGCTGGGTCTGCATCAATGTGACCTGGAGGACATGGTTTCTTATTTTCCAATGAACATGAGACAGCAGTGCTGAATTTTCCATTGTAGGTAAACTGTGGCCCCTGGGGGCTAAATGTCTCCCTGTGTGGACATTGAATCCATATGGTCATCCTCTATTTTCGTGGTGTTTCTTGCTGCTGTACTGGGAGTTGGGTATTTGCTTCACGAAATACAAGGAGTTCAACGGGGACACAGTGCGGGAGGGATTTCTGTCACGTGTGGTGGGTCAGGGTCTGCAGAAGAATACAAGAACCAGGCTTCTATCCCACATAGCTTGCCCCCTTGACCATAGCAACCTGATTCTGAACAATGTCCTGAAACCTTTCTATGTAACAAGGTGCCTTTACATATAAAGGTCTGCTGGCTTCACCATGTCAGTCACAAGCCATTTGGAATCCAATGACAGATCTACATGGCCCCACCACAGATGTTTTATCACACACTTCCCACCATTGCTCTAGGCCCACTACTCAGCAGGACCCAACTTTCTGGCATCTCTGTTAAACACCATTTTCATGAAAACCAGTCAATCAAGGCACTGTCTGGTATACTCATTGTTGGGAAAATTATAAACGGCAGCCATACCCCAGAAAAAAACCCCAACATGGTGCCTAAGGACTTCTTCTTCCTACCTTCTTTTTTCTGCAGTGGTGCGAAATGTTTCTACCCATGTGAACTCTCTTTCTGGCGCCAATTTGAAATCTCGCTGGTGGGAAACCTTAGCCCCAATAAGAACTAATTCCTGGGCTCCAGAGCTGATATCTGAAAGAACTTACCAATAAACGTTTTGCCTGCCATTTATCTAAGCCCTTCCATCTTCCCCTTAGTTCTATATAAGCACACAGCTTTTTGCAATAAAATTGGAATTCTCCCAGCAAAGTGCCTTTGCGTGGGAAGTTCTTTCATTCTGTTGCCCCGTGTGAGAATATGGGTGAGCTGTTTCTAACAAGAGCCCCGTCCCCTGCCCCGCCAAGACACTCCGCCCTGGTCCACTCTTTTCAGATGCCGGCTTCCTGCACTCACAACAGATCTGATATATGTAAGCCTCCCCTGACCCTGGCTCTCCAACTCCCTTCAGGCTACCGCTGGTTTTGTGACCGTGATCATCTGGCACACTCTAGACGCCCTGTAGGGGGCAGGAAATTCCTGCCACTAAGACGTTTACTGGTCGCAGTGGACCCTCTGGTGATCCGTTTTCCTTTGGGGCGTGAGGCTTCTGAGTTTACATGAGAGGCTCTTTGGTTTTTCTCCTCTGCTGCCGCTGCCGCTGCTGGCTAGAGTTGCTGTTTGCTGCAGGGCTGCTGTGTCTGGCTGAAGCTGCCTCTCTGCTCGGGGAAAACTGAACTCCCGTCCTGGAACTGCATTCTGCCGGAACCAGAGTTCTGTTTTCATTACTGACTTTTTCTGCTGCGTTCGAAAACTTTCCTGACGTCAGGTTGACCGTGGCTCCGAACCCATTGGGTCTCACAGATCGCACTTCACTGGTGAAGACCAGGTAGTGCCCTCTGTATTTCCTCATGACGGCTGGTCATTTTGGGGACGCCCACCTGACCACCGTTCGCCCTGAGCTTCCTGGAAGCCGTTCCAGCCCGGGTTTTCTCTTTGTCTCTCTCTCTTACTCTTATTTTCTCTCTCTCTCTCTCTCTCTCTCTCTCTCTCTCTCTCTCTCTCTTCCTTCTCTCCCTGTGACAATGGGCACCTCTTCATCTGTACCTGAAGCCTCACCTCTCAAATGTTTAATAAAAAATCTGGCCACACTCTCCCTCACACCAGACATCAAGCCCAAACTTCTAATCAAATTCTGTACCCAAGATTGGCCTACATATCCACTGGATAATGGAAATCATTGGCCTCCAGAAGGCTCCTTACATCCAAACCTTCTCTGGGATCTTTTTAACTACTGCCAGCATCTGAAAAAGTGGAGTGAGATTCCCTGCATTTAAGGTTTTAGCCTTCTCACACAGCACCCTGTCGCTGCTCCTCCTGCCCTCACTCTCAGGTCCTCCTTGTTTGCAAACCCTTCTCTTCCCCTACTTCTACTCCTGACTTCACAGATTCTTTCTCATTCAGCCCAGCAGATTAACCCCCACCTTATCCCCCAGTCCTATCTGCCCCTTCTCTCCCGCTATACCCTCCTCTTCCTCTGCCTGATTCCAAGGATCCTCAGCCTTCCATTTCATCCTCCTCCCCTCCGCCCTCTTCTGCCTGCTCCACCTCCTCCTCTTCCAAAGAGACACTCCCTTCCCCTCCCTCTCCTTCCTGTCCGCCTCCTGCCTCTTTCAGTCCTCCTGTTACCAGGTCTAAGGGACTCCTTCCCACCCCCAAGACCATCGCACCCCTTCGTGAGGTAGCTGGTCCCGAGGGTGTCATCAGAGTCCACGTGCCCTTCTCCATGTCGGACATTACTCAGCTAGAGAGGAAGTTAGGCTCATTCACCACTGACCCCACCACTTACATTCGGGAGTTTCAATGGGTCCTGCAAGCATATAGCCTCACTCAACATGACATCTACATGCTCTTGGCCAATACACTTCTCCCTGAGGAAAGGCAATGGGTCTGGGAGCTAGCCCAAGCCCATGCTGATGAAAATCATAGGACCAATCCTAACCACCCCACAGGCCCTCATGCTGTCCCAGAGCAGGATTGTCTATGGGATTACAACACCCCTGAAGGCTTACAGTCTCTTGACCTTTTTACATCCTGCCTCTTGGCGGGCCTGAAAAAGGCCATCCGTAAGGCTGTTAACTTTAAAAAGGTGCAGGAGGTCATTCAAAGGAAGGAGGAAACACCTTCAGAATTCCTGGATAGACTAACCAAGGCCCTTCAACAGTACACAAACCTCAACCCAGAAACCCCTGATGGCCGTCATGTCTTAATGACATATGTTCTGGCCCAAAGCTACCCTGACATTAAAGCCAAGCTTAAAAAGCTTGAACAGGGCCCTGCTACTCCTTAGACCAAAATCTTCATTTTCAAGGTTTTTTATGATAGAGAGGATGAAAGTGAATGCCGTAGGCAGAGGGCTGAAAATGCCAAATTCCAAATGTTGGCCCAGGTCATTCAGAGAAGGCCATCACCATGCCATCCCAATATGACACCCCCGGGAGCTTGCTTCAAATGTGGTAAGGAGAGACATTGGGCCAGGGATTGTCCTTCACTGAGGACACCGTACAAACCCTGCCCAAAATGCCATCAAAGGGGACACTGGGGGGCAGACTGCTCAAAAACCCAAAAGGGAGATTGGTCAGCCGCCCGGCAACCACAGCCTCTCTTGGGCTTGGCAGAGGAGGATTGACGGAGTCCTGGGCTTTCCCTCCAGACTATTACCATCAAGAATCAAGAGCCTAGGGTTACCTTCCTGGTGGATGGATGCTTCATTACCTTCCTCTTGGATACTGGTGCCGCTTTATCAGTCTTAAGGGAGTATTGGGGTTCTACCACACCCTCAAAAACTCCTATTGTCAGGGTAGGAGTTAAACAGATTTTCCCTCAAACCCCCCCATCATGTTATATGCAGGGATCCCTTTTGTCCTTCACTCACTTCTTTTTCGTTATGAGCCATTGCTCCATTCCCCTTCTGGGAAGGGACATACTCTCACTATTAAAAGTCACCATTCACATATCACCCCACACCTCTCCTACCTCTCATTTCCTCATGATGTTTCTAGGGGCAGATAAACCTCCTTCATGCACTCCTCCATGACTCTCTAAACTAGTTAAGCCTGAGGTTTGGGACACAACTACACCCTTTATGGCTAAATGCAGTCCTATTCATATTGTCTTACGGGACCCTTCAAGATATATTAGTCAACCACAATATCCACTCACAACCACAGCCCTCCTCGAATTATAACCCATCATCCAGGATTTATTACGAAAGGGGTATCTTAGGCCTACACACTCTCCTTTCAACACCCCCATTCTGGCACTTAAGAAACCTAACGTGTCCTACAGGCTGGTTCAAGACCTTCTCCTTGTCAACTCCTCTGTGGTCCCCATCCACCCGCTAGTACCCAACCCTTACACCCTCCTCTCTCAGAATCCTGCCACTACTACCCACTTCTCGGTCCTAGATTTAAAAGATGCATTCTTTTCTATTCCCTTGTTCTCAGAATCTCAGAATATCTGTGCTTTTACGTGGACTGACTCTCACATCCACCATTCTCATCAGCTTTCCTGGACTGTCCTCCCACGGGGATTCAGCCCCCATCTCTTTTGCCAAGTTCTTGCCCAGGACCTCACATCCTTTCACCCGACCTGTCCTGACTCTATTCTCCTTCAATATGTCAATGACCTTCTTCTATGTAGTCCCTCTGGGAACACTCTCAATCCCACACCGCTCAGCTTCTTAATTTCCTAGCAGACAAGGGATATAGGGAGTCTCCCCACAAGGCACAGGTTTCCCAGTCTTCTGTCACCTCTCTTGGTTTTTGCCTTACACCCGGGAAAAAGGAAATAACACTGGATAGGAGGCAACTCCTCTCTGATCTTCCAGTGCCCCATATGAAAGCCAAAATACTATCATTCCTAGAAGTAGCAGGTTATTTTAGGGCCTGGATCCCAAATTATTCTCTTCTATCCAAACCCCTGTATGACCTAGCAAATGGACCCCCTAGTGAATCTCTTGTCTTCTCCCCCATCTACCACTTCCGCAGGCTTCAGCAACTCCTCTTAAAGGCACCTGCCCTTCACCTTCCTGATCTTTCAAGACCATTTCATCTATATGTCCATGAAAAAGGGGGGCACGCACTTAGGGTCTTAGGTCAAAACTATGGGCCTACATTTGCACCTGTGGCATATTTTCCAAGAAACTAGACTCTACCATTCGTGGGTGGGCCCCTTGCTTAAGAGCTCTGGTTGCTGGACAAATTTTACACAAAGAAGCCTCTAAGCTGACTTTTGGGGCACCTTGAACTATCCACTCCCCACATCACTTGAAAGATCTTTCAGCTTATAAGGGCCTTCAAACCCTTCCTCCATCCAGAGTTCTGTCGCTCCTCACTTTCTTTCAGGAAAACCCTAATATTACTTTCCTCCCATGCTCTGCACTGAACCCTGCCTCACTGCTCCCAATGACTCCCACGTCTAACACACCAACTCATAATTGCTTGGAAACCTTAGATGATTTCCTCCGCTGTCATTGTTCCATTTCTGAGGAACCACTCACCAAGCCTGACCTTATCTGGTTTACTGACAGCAGTTCCTTTAGGCAGAACGGCACTCATTACTCTGGATATGCTGTAGTTTCAGCCACTGAGATTATAGAGGCCAAAGCTATGCCTTCAGGAACTACCAACCAGCAGATTGAACTTATAGCAGCCACTCGTGCCTGCCTACTAGCAGAAGGCAAATCCCTCACCCTCTATACTGATTCAAAATATGTCTTCCAGATCTTATTATCCCATGCTTCAATATGAAAGGAGCGAGGCCTACTTACCACCAAAGGTAATGCGATCACTAATTCAGCTCTTTTAACCAATCTGATAGAGGCCTCCCACTTACCCACCCAGTTGGGAGTTGTCCATTGTAGGTCACATCAGAAGGACGGCTCTCTTATCACTGAGGGCAATGCCAAAGCTGACCAGGCGGCACGAATGGCTGCTACCACTTCCAATTATGGCCCCCATCGGGGACATATTATGGCCACTTTAGACAGCTCATCTGAAGCCCCTACTTCTTCCAGTAAGAACAAAAATCTTTTCAAGTTCCTTCATACTCTACGCCATTCCAATTCTCAGTCTTTGACCCTTTTTTTACAGAGCTTCTTCTCCCTCAACCCTTCTGACATAGCCATGCTAGAGAATATAGCCTCTAATTGTCAGATCTGTCAGCGGACCAACCCTCATACTCCTTTAAGGCCCAAACCTTTCCCTTTCCACCAAGCCCGGAGACACATTCCCGCTGCAGAGTGGCAAGTAGACTTCACCAACATGCCCACAGTATGGCACACTAAATACCTCCTTGTCTTTGTGGACACTTTCTCTGTTTGGGTTGAGGCATTTCCCACTTCCAATAAAAAGGCTTCCACTGTAGCTTCAATCTAACTGACAGACATCATCCCCAGGTTTTGTATTCCGACTTCCCTACAATATGACAATGGCCCTGAGATTATTTCTAGGATCACAAAAAAGGTCTCTCAAGCCCTCTCTTTCAAGTGGCATTTCCACTGTCCATATTACCCCCAGGCTTCAGGGAAAGTGGAAAGGGTAAATCGTACTCTGAAGGAAGTCCTTACCAAATTGACAATGGAATTAAACTTAGACTGGGTCAAAATCCTTCCCTTGGCTTTGCTTCGAATCAGAGCTCTCCCTAAGAAACCATCTTTACTGTCTCCCTTTGAGATAATGTATGGAAGACCTCTTATACCCCCTGGGTTGGTCATTTCACAAGGACCTCTCACCCGAGAGATTTGTCTTTGCCTCTCTTGTTTCATTTCCGCTCAGAACACTGGAAATATCAGAACTGGCTTCTTCCAGACCCAGTCTCCTCTCCAAACACTCCTCCCTTAACACCTGGGAGTCTAGTCTATTATAATACCCCAGAGGAGAAAGGGACTCTTGCACCAAAATGGGAAGGCCCCTATCCTGTCATTCTCTGTAACCCCACCGCCGCCAAACTCTCCTTATCAGACAACCATCTCACTCCCTGGATTCCCATTTCTAGGTTGAAGCCATATCACCAGGAGGCCCCACCTGCTGACGACAGGACCACCCCAGAGGAACTCCAAGAATCACCTCCTGAACCTCCCCTTTACTCCTGCTTTCCACACCCATCTCACCCATTTAAGTTGCGACTCACACGGTGTTCCCTGCAGCCCAATTCCTCTTAAAGAAGGCACAATGAGCTCTCCCAACACCCTAGTCTTCTCTAACTGCTTGTTTTTTTGTGCTCTGCTTCTTTTCTGTGCTCTGTTGGGACTTGTCTTTACCCTCCTAACCTACCATGTATTTATTCACTCTTCGGGAACAATACTCAGAACATGGCATGCAGAAGGTCCGCGTAGTGGATGCAACTACTTGCTTCATCCACAACTGCACCTCTATTCCCCTAAAATTGTCACCTTCAAGGACCTTCATCCCTGGTAGCTGTAACTGGCCTTTCATTTGCTTCCTTTTTAATCAAACCAAAGACTATTGTCATTGGTGGCCTGAGATATATAATGGGTGTCCCTATTGGTCATGCAGGTTCCATGATGAACGTGGTAGCTGTTCTTACCACTCACTTGGCTACCCTGAAGGGTGGACTTCTAGTTACCTAAAGTGGCATAAAGGCTCTTCATCCGATAACAATGGATCATATACTTCAGATACACCTGACCCCAAGGCCAAACGTTGGGGCTATGTTGAGTTTGCTGTCTATGCTCGGACAACCTCAGCCATACCCACAGGGTGGATGACTGTTGGCCGCACCCTGATTACGCCACCTAAGGCAACCATCCAGGTAGTCGAACACATTAAGGAGTCAGAATCAAAACTTCGAGATCTTATCCATAGCTCATCCAAAGAGGATTCAGAGCCTTAAACCCCCTAAGGTCCCCCTTCCACATGGCTCAATTTGCTACACCAAACTCTTCGATTATTAAACTCCTCCATTCTTTTGGTGCCTACTTCTCAGTGCTTTCTCTGTGCTTCACTTAGTCGTCCACTTCTAGCAGCGGTCCCATTAGCGGCAGGAAATATTTCAGCAAAAACCTACAATTTCTCTAAGTAAGGACAACCCCTACATGTGACACATATCCCACTGTGGGAAAGGTATTCCAACAATACTTTATTTCCTTTCATCTGTATCCACCTGCCAATAATGAATCCTTTACCCATTTGTTCCTTGAGCTATAGCACCCCATAGAGCCCTGCGTTTATGCAACCTGGACATTTCATCTGGTGTAATTGGTCTTTAAGTACCTCAACGATCAATGTCTCTGGCACCTGTATCTTGGTTACTGTAGTTCCTCTGCTTTCTTTGTATACTCCCACTGAATTCCGACAGTTGGCCCTACCTTCCCGCACCCGTAGGGCAGTCTTTCTGCCGGTTCTGGTAGGCCTCACTTTAACAACCTCAGTGGCGAGTCTCGGTCTCTCTGGTGGAGCTATAGGTCATGCTCTATGGGCATCCAATGACGTGCAACAAAAACTGCAGGAAGCACTCGATACCACTGCTGAGTCTCTTGGCTCCTTGCAGTGGCAGGTTACTTCATTGGCACAAGTGGCTTTACAGAACCGAAGGGCAATTGATCTTCTCACTGCAGAAAAAGGGGGTACATGCCTATTCCTCAGAGAGAATGTTGCTATTATGTTAATGAATCTGGGCTAATAAAAAAAAGTTGTTAAATTGCAGGAATTATCGACCCAATTGCTCAAACCTACCTCCTCCAATCCCATAATGAGGTTCTTCCAATCCTATCTTGCCATGTACTTACTACCTCTCTCTGGGCCCCTTATTGGGATGCTCCTTTTTTGTGCTCTCTTGCCCTGCATAATGAAGTTCCTTCAAACCCAACTGCAAAAAATTCGTAATCAAACTTTCAACCAGCTTTTGTTTAGGCACTACCAGCCTCTGATGACCGACGAACCCCCAACATCTCCAAGAGAACAGTTCACTCCGTGATGAAGCTCACTACCAGGCACGATGGAATGCAATGGACATCAGACAGTGGGAGACAACAAGCTCAGAAAACCTCTTAAGCTGCCATCCTGGATTCTTGAATCTTTATGACCTTCTAAGCTTCCTCATGGCCCTTGGCCTCTTCTATGTCACTCCCCCAACATGGAACTTTTGCCAAAAATTGACCTTTGCTTTAATTTTTATCTTCATTCTGTTTTTATTCACTCTGATCTTCTTCAGGTCCTGTGGCACCTTGTCCAGGCAACGCTTCCAGTATTTTCTAGAGTCTCTGTTACAGGACCAGTGGCTGATACCAACAATCTCCTCCATCCGGGACTGGTTCCATGCCATCGACAACTTGTGGCTTCAGGGAACTTTCATTGACTTCACCCCTACGGAAGTAGCTGTCAATAGCCACTGGGTTTTATTTCTTGCTGCCATGATATTCCCAGACCTGCCCCCCGAGCATTCCTCCCCTTCCCTTTCTAGGCCTCACAGCACCCCCATACAGCAGGAAGCAGCCGGATCTAAAAACGACGCCCCACTTCCTAAGAAAACAAAAAGGGAGGAATGTTGGGAAAAGTATAAATGGCAGCCATACCCCAGAGAAAAACCCCAACATGGTGCCTAAGGACTTCTTCTTCCTACCTTCTTCATTTCTGCAGTGGTGCGAAAAGTTCCCGCCCTTGTGAACTCTCCCGCCAGCGCCAATTTCAAATCTCACTGGTGGAGAACCTTAGCCCCAATGAGAACTAATTCCTGGGTTCTGGAGATGATATCTGAAAGAACTTGCTTTCAATAAACGGGTTGCTGCCATTAATCTAAGCCCTACCATCTCCCCCTTAGTTCTATATAATCACACAGCTTTTTTGCAATAAAATTTGAATTCTCCATTTGAAGTGTCTTTGCGTGGGGAATTATTTCACTCATGATCAGCAACATGACATCCAAAGGTTCTCCAGTGCCACCTGGTCATGGAAATTTCAGAAATTTGTTGGTATTTATTTAGCCATTTTTGAAGGATGATGTTGGAGGCACTGTGGGTTTCAATTCATGCAGAAACCATTATATGGTAAGGAAGCTCATTTCAATGAAATCTCTGGAGAACACTCACAGGCAAGCCTTCCCAAAGAGTGGCCAAAAGGTCACATGAAGCCAGGATCATTGAGGTCTACAATGTGAGTTCCATGTGTGTTTAGACTCTCAACTATGGCTGCCAAGTCTTTCAGAATAAAATCATGTGATATCCTGGCTGAGATTCCCAGTGCAATCTGGAAAGCCACCCTGGCCCTCGATCTCAGTTTCCAAGGGCGATTCTCATGCGTGGCCTCCTAAAATCCCAACACATTTCATGGCAATACTTCTCTGAGGTCAGTTTCAGAACTCAGTCTTTAAGAGGAATCACACCAGAGTTCAAGCCCAGGTGGATCCAGTCATCTCTTTCAACTGCTACACAAATGACCACAATTAAAACCAAAACACTCCCACATGGCCATCATCTTCTTCCATATAGACACTAATCATAAACTCTGGCTGGAGTTTTCCATGAGGGGTGCAGCCCAAGACAGTCTCAAAAATAAGCTCTCTTGCCCCTCATTTGCCTAAATTCACGGTGGCCTGGACACCCATCCTGTGAACCAGGAGTTATCAAATAGGCCAGGTGTTAATACTGCTCTGCATCTCCAATTTGAGGCCTACTGACTGTCAGGTATAGATTCTTTATTTGATTTGGAGTCATGAGAAAACCCAAAAACCTATGGGCTAGACTCTGCAGGGCTTTGAATAAATAATTTGACCCAAAGGATCCCTATTAACACTTGATGGGGGTCAGGAAACTTACAAATGAATGTGAGAAACTTCATTCACAATAACTGCTCTTTTGGCCATTGTGGTTTTGGGTGCACTCATGGCATATCTCTTTACATAAATCAGGTGCTGAGAATCTAAGCCACAACCTCACACAGGGCCAGGAGGTTTATTCAGACACATTCCTTTCCAAAGCAATTAAGCAAAGAGCAACAGGTGATGCCCATTCATTTGCATTTGAAAACTGTTTTCTTCAGGCTTCACAATGGGGTGGCCTTAGGCAAAGACCTTCCTGACATTCAGGGCAACAGAACAATTGATAAGCAAAAGGCCCAAAGCAGGGTTTCTCCACTGAGACTTTCTTGGTCACACTGATATCTGAGTTTTCTGAGATGCTCGCCATTCACTTCAGCTATCCAGTACATGGCCATGTCACAGATCTTGGAGGTGGTACATATCTTGGACACAAAACCATGAGCCTATTCTGGAGAGTGGCTAGAATTCCGGAAGGAAACAGAAACTTAGGAAGATAGCAGGTGTTGCCCATGGATAAGGCAAGCCTCAGTTCATTCATAAGTTGGGCAAGATGAATGCTGGGAATCTTTCTACTATACAGGACACATCAATTGTTGCATTCTCTTTTCTAATATCTACAACCACGGACACAGTGGATACACAGACATAGAAACACTCGCCTTGTCAAACTACTTACTAGAAGAAGTCCACTCCAAATCAAACAAACCACCTTTCCTACCTATTCTCAGATCATGAGACAAAACCTGAATCACACCAACAAAGGCACATCCTTCCCCCATGTAACTCTGTGACTATCCGGAGTGTCCTTTGAGTGGTGGGCCAAACTATGTTCCCCCAAAATGGCCTGTCCTATCTCAGATCTGGTCTCCTTGGCCAACTCTGTGAAGTTGTCAGGAGCCAGCAGTGAACCACCACCTGCTTTCTCAGGAAAGGACCCTATTCAGAGCTCTCCTGGTATTTGGCCATCCTCACATCTGTAGGTACCAAGAAAGACTGTCACTCTCCTTGGTAAATCCAAAAAAATGAGCCAATGGGTATTGGACTGGACTGGCTCCAGGTGCCTGGCTTCCTGGATCCGAAGTTTAGAGAGTTCCATCACCAAGAAAGTGAGGTAGATCACTTCTTCAGGAACTGAATGAGGTCACTGCCTTGACAACCACTTTGTACGAACAGTTGCTTTCAAGGGTCCCATGAGATGGAGGCTGCCCCTACTTCCTGTGACATTTTCATAAGTTAGAATGGTATATAAACCATGGGCACTCGGGAACCGCTCTCCACCTAGGACTGGTTTGGTCCATCTTCTCTACATTAAGAAGAGAGAGGCTGATTCATACACATCCCTTCATGCTGACGAGGTTGTTTGCCATAGAAGATGACTTTTCTCTCTCAGTCTTTCATAGCTGCCTACATCTTCTCAAAAGATCATTTCTGCATGGACCTTTGATTTTCTCAACAGGTGGAAGATGCCCTACATTCCTGTATTGTAAAACTAACTCTGTCCCTGCTCTTCTGTAAAGTTTGATTGAGAGAACAGTGTATGGTTTGGGTTAATAACATGTTCAATTTGGGTTAGGAATATTTCTGCATGACAAATAATGGTATTGGGAAACTATGATATTTACAAGAATATATAGGTAAAATATAAGTATAAAAATAGAAATCTAGGGAAGATATGTAGCCCAGAAGGGCATTGGGCCCTTAATTGGTACACATAGCTTTGAATGATGTTCTGCAAAAATGTCTCAGATAAATCTATATACAATGGCATAGGAGCTTGTACCTTGGATGATTGAATGTCGAAGAGAACATCCATTCAAAAAGAGATAGTCGGTAGGATTAGGAAGATAGTCGGTAGGTTTAGAAAGAAGAGTGAGTATAGGATTTAGAGCAAAAGATCTTAAGCAATAGGGTTTCGGGTAGACAGTGAATGTAAAAGTCAGCATATGTGAAGAGTCAGTCACAATGATGAACAGGGGAAAATATGTAGGAATACAGACATAAATTGAGACATTACTAAATCAGGCAAAGTATAAAGTGAGTGATAGGATTAGACATTTTCAACAGGTT
This sequence comes from Callospermophilus lateralis, assembly GCF_048772815.1. Taxonomy (NCBI): domain Eukaryota; kingdom Metazoa; phylum Chordata; class Mammalia; order Rodentia; family Sciuridae; genus Callospermophilus; species Callospermophilus lateralis. The sequence goes on from NW_027513374.1 coordinate 103,157, forward strand.
TTAGGTTGAATATATAATCTTAGGAAGAAACAAATATGTAGTCACCAATACGATTGACATTTCAGAGCATTAGGAAACCTGGACATGGTAGGTTTTAGTAATCCATGCTCACTTTTCATTTAGGCTTTGGTACAATCTTAAGAGTGACCGTTGCTTTTCTGGTATAGAATATTACTGTGATAAAATGTATATGTAGATCAGATGACATGAGTATTTCTTCGACCATTTCTGGCAGCAATATTTAAAATATGTATAAATTAGTATTGGGGGTACAACGAGGTGTACCCTGTGTCTATAAATATAGAGATAATGCATGAATAGATCATACAGTTAATAAATAATATAACTGGTTCCACTTTAAATAATGGATTGAATTGATATCTGAAAATATATAAGAAATCATATATTGATATAGAATCATTCATAACAACTAGTTATACGTCTAATTGTAATCTTAGTGTTATGGTTTATCATGAAGAGTGTGTGAGTTTTGCTTCAAAAGTGATTATGGAAATAGAAAATAATGTGTTTGGAAAGAAGTCTCATGAAAAGACCAGTCAGACACATGGAGGAATACATGTTTCTGAAGCAGAAAGTGATTGAAAGTGAAATAAATGCCTATAAATTTGTGAACGTGTGGATGAAATATATATGCTATAATTTGTATAAACTCAAGAAATAGAAATGTACCAGTGTTGAATAAAAATGAACTTCAAAATAAATGTCATGTCCCATAGGAATCTACTTGCATTGATATTAAACTGGGTTAGTTACTGTAGAAATATTAGGATTTATATGCACTATTCACTGAAGTTAGTTTTCAATACTAGGAAACAAATATGTATTTCAGGTGAATGAATATTTCTGAGAATAATCTTGTGAAAATTTGATTATAAATCCACATATATGAACAAGAATAAATTTAGGGAGTGTATAATAAGACACATATGTTAAATATTATGAAATATCTGGAGAGTATATATATGCCAATCTAATTACACAGTGAAATATATATCATCCACAGATCCAAAAATATTCATTTTAGTCGATATGGATTTATGTATAACTTTTTTTAACTAGGAAGCTCCCCCATAGGTTGAATTTTCAGTTCCTACATCGTTTAGGAGGAGTGATCTCTTCTCACAGTTTGTATCTGCCAAGTCATGTAACTCATGAAAATTTGCATGTGATACCAGGTAGGATTCTATATGTGCATATAAAAATACATGTGCTGAATAGACTACAGAGAAAGGGAGACAGGAATTCACATATTTGTTAACATTAAAAGAACATGGAGAACTATTTCAATTAAAAATGGACTAGATTTATAACTCCTACCCTATATAATGCAAAACGCAAGTCCAAAAATACAACATGCCTCCTCTGAACTGCTTGTATTTCTATTCTGTTTCGGTTATTTTTCTCCATCATATTATGATTAGTACTCAGAATCTATTAGGGTATGTGTTAGTGTCAGGGATTCAGTATTTCAAATGTAAAATAGAAAAAGGAATCCAATGTGTATACAAATATGTGCTAAACAAAATCTTCCCACTCTCATCCAGAACAATTCCTTGACATTACCTTCGCCCAAAGTAAGACACAATTAGAGGAGAAGAGTTAGAAAATCTGTGAATATATATATGGAATGGAATATGCTCAGGGGTTTACAACCTTGGCAGTGGTAGAGGAGTTTCCAAAAGTATGGGACAGGGTAAAAACTCCATAAACATGGAGCTCTGCTGGCCTAAATACTTCTTGAGAAACTGCCTCTGAGGTTGGGCACTTGAAATATATGTTGTTGTCAGGAGCTTTAGCTGCTTTCTAGTGAGACCATCAAATCTGTGTCTGCATCTATGTGACCTGGAGGAAATGGTTTCTTATTTTCCAAAGAAACATGCGGCAGCAATGCTGAATTCTCTCTTTGTAAGTAAACGGTGACCATTGGGGGATAAGTGTCTTTTCATGTGGACTGTGAAGCCATTTGGTCATCTTCTATTTTCGTGGTGTTTCTTGCTGCTGCACTGGGACTTTGGCAATTGCTTCATGAAATTAAAGGAGTTCAACTGGGACACAGTTCTGGAAGCAAATCTGTCATGTGTGGTGAGTCAGCGTCTGCAAGAGAATGCACCAAACAGGCTTCTAACGCACATAGCTTGGCCCCATGTCCATAGCAACCTGATTCTGAACATTGCCCGGAAACATCTCCATATAACAAGATGCCTTTTCATGTAAGGGTCTGCTGGCTGCACCATGTCAGTCACAAGCCATTTGGAAGCCAATGGCAGATCCACATGGCCCAAAAACAAATTTTTTATCACACACCTTCCCACCACTGCTCTAGGCACATTACTCAGCAGGTTCCAACTTACTGGCATCTCTGTTCTACACCATTTTCATGAAGCCCAGTCAATCAAGGCACTGTCTGGTACACTCATGATCAGCAACATCCAAAGGTTCTCCAGTGCCACCTGGTCATGGAAATTTCAAAAATTTCATGGTATTTATCAAGGCATTTTTCAAAGATGACGTTGGAGGCACTGTGGGTTTCAATTCATTCAGGAACCATTAAATGGTGAGGAAGCTCATTTCAATGAATGCTCTGGAGAACTCTCACAGGCAAGGCTTCCCAAAGAGTGGCCAAAAGGTCACATGAAGCCAGGCCCATTGAGGTCTACAATGTGACGTCCATGTGTGTTGTGACTCTCAACTATGGATGCCAAGTCTTTCAGAATAAAATCATGTGATATCCTGGCTGAGATTTCCCGCGCTCTTTGGAAAGCCACCCTGGGCCTAGATCTCTGTTTCCAAGGGTGATTCTCATAGGTGGCCTCCTAAAATCCCAACAAAATTCAAGGGAATACTTCTCTGAAGTCAGTTCCAGAACTCAGTCTATAAGGGGAATCACACCAGAGTCCAAGCCCAGGTTTTCTCAGTCATGTCTTCCAACCGGACACAAATGACCAAAATTAAAACCAAAACACTCCCATATGGCCCTCATCTTCTTCCATATAGACACTAATCATAACCTCTGGCTGTAGGTTTCCATGAGTGACGGAGTCCAGGAGAGTGGCCAAAATAACTCCCTTGCCCTCATTGGTGTAACATCAGGGTGGTCTGGACACCCTTCATGTGAACCAGGATTGATCAAATATGCTAGACGTTAATACTTCTATGCTTCTCCAATTTGTGGAAAACTGAGTATCAGGTATATAGTTTTATGTGATTTGCCGTCATGAGAAAACACAAGCACCTCTGCAGGTCTTTGAAGAACTCATTTGACCCAAAGGATCCCTATTCTCACTTGATTGAGTTCAAGGACTTTAAAGATAATGGCGAGAGACTTCATCCACAATGACTGCTCTTTTGACCAATTTGGTTTTGGATGCACACATGGGATCTCTCTTTACATCCATCAGGTGCTGAGAATCTGAGCCACAACCTCACATAGGGCCAAGAGGCTGATTCAGACACATCCCTTTCCAAAGCAATTAAGCAAAGAGCCACAGGAGATGCCCATTCATTTCCATTTGAAAACTTTTTCTTCAGTCTTCACAAAGGGGTGGCATGAGGCAAAGACCTTCCTGACATTCAGGGCAACAGAACAATAGGTTAGCAATAGGCCAAAAGCAGGGTTTCTCCACTGAGACTTTCCTGGTCACACTGATATCTGAGTTTTCTGAGATGCTCGCCATTCCCTTCAGCTATCCTTTACATGGCCATGTCTCAGAGCTTGGAGGTGGTACATATCTTGGACACAAAACCATGAGCCAATTCTGGAGAGTGGCCTGAATTCAGGAAGAAATCAGGAACTTAGGAAGATAGCAGGTGTTACCCATCCATACGGCAAGCAGCATTCCATTCATAAATTGGGCAGAAAGAATGCTGGTAAGCTTTCTACTAGACTGGACACATCAATTGCTGGATTCTTTTTTCTAATGTCTACAACCATGGACACAGTGGGATACACAGACATAGAAACCTTCGCCTTGTCAAAACCCTTATTAGAAACCGTCCACTCCAAACCAAACAAACCGCCTTTCCTACCTATTCTCAGAACATTAGACAAAATCACAAACACACACCCACACCCACAAAGGCACCTCTTTCCTCAAAGTAGGTCTCTGACTATCGTGTGTGTCCTCTGACTGCTGGGCCATACTATGTTCCCATCAAATGGCCTGTCTTGTCTCAGATCTGGTTTCCTTGGCCAACTCTGTGAAGTTGTCAGGAGACAGCGGTGAGCCACTTACTGCTTTCTCAGGAAAGGCCACTCTTAAGATCTTTCCTGTCATTTAGCTATCCTCACATCAGTAGGTAGCAAGAAAGACTGACTCTGTCCTTGGTAAATCAAAAGAAGTGAGACCACTGGGACTGGGACTGGGACTAGATTTGTGTGCCTGGCTTCCTAGATCCCAAGTTCAGAGAGTTCCATCACCAAGTATGTGAGGTGAGGTCACTTCCTTCAGGAACTGAATGAGGTCACTGCCTTGGCAACCACATTGTCTTAACATTTACTTCCAAAGGTCCCATGAAATGGAGGCTTCCCCTACTTTATGTGACACTTTCACAAGTTAGGATGGTATATCAACCATTGGTAACTGGGAACAGCTCTCCACACAGGCCTGGTTTGGTCCTTCTTCTCTACATAAAGAAGAGAGAGGCTGATTCAGACACATCACTTCATGCTGACCATGTTGTTTGCAAAGGAAGATGACTTTTGCTCTCTCAGTTCCTTCATAGCTACCTACATCTTCTCTAGAGATCATTTGTGCATGGACCTTTTAGTTTCTCAGCAGTTTGAAGATTTCCTTCATTCCTGTATTTTAAGACCAACTCTGTCCTTGCTCTTCTCTTATGTTAGATTGAGGGAACAGTGTATGGTTAGGGTTAATAACAGGTTCGATTTGGAATAGAAATCATTCTGCTGGATGAATAATGGTATTGGAAACCTGCAATATTTACAAGAATATATAGGTGAAATATATGAGTATGAAAACAGAAATCTAGGTAAGATTTGAAGTCCAGAAAAGCATTGAGCCCTTGATTTCGGTATTAAGCTTTGATTTATTTTCTGCACAGATGGGATACTTTGCTTTGAATTATGTTCTGCAAAGATGTCTCAGATAAATTGATATATAATTGCATAGGACCTTGTGACTTGGATGATTGATTGTAATAGAGAACTTCCAGTCAAAAAGGAGTAATCGGTAGTATTAGGAAGATAGTCGGTAGGTTTATATAGGAGAGTGAGTATAGGATTTGGACCAAAAGTTCTTTAGCTATAGGGTTTCGGGTATACAGTGAATGTAAATGTCAGAACATGTGAAGAATCAGTCACAATGCAGAACTGGGGAAAATATGTAGGAATGCAGATATCAATAGAGACTTTAGGAAATCTGGCAAAGTATAGTTGGTTGTGAAATGTTAATAAAATAGGTACTTGTCACTTCCTGTTTTTCTGTATGCTTAATAAAACACTGTTGAAATCTTGAGAACTGTTTTCTAATCTTTTTCCCAGAATGTGCTGTCCCCAACTGCCAAACTGCAGAATGTACTCCCTCACCCAGTTGCACGCAAACTGCTCACTCGCCCAGACTCATCAATAAACTTCCCTCCCTGCCCACTTCAAGGAAAGTATATGAGCTCTGCTCTATTCAAATTAGCTCTGAGCCCCAGCATGCTGGACCCCCAATAAACCCTTTGCTTTTGCATGAGAGAGTCTCTTGGAGGTCTCTTCCCCCAACGCTCTCCCGACCTTTATATATGGAGGTTCCTTCGAGATCCGGCAGGGGCGGAAGAGAGACCTCAATGGGCTACTCTCAGGGAAAGTAAGGCGCCTCTTTCTGGTTTCAGGTTTCAGGTTAGGGCTTGGCAAAATGGCTGTTGATGAAGTTGCATGAGCTCTCTTTGACGGTGGCTGGCAGATGTGTCACAGAGCCACAGGCTCTGGGGGACGCCACAGAGGACTCCGGAATCAAGGAACAATAGTCTCCTCGACTCAGTGATGTTTTGTTTCAGATTCGGTATTGCCAGCCCATCGGGTTTTGCCGGCTGCTCAGTCTTGGTCTCAGTGTTGGACGTTCATTGCCTGTCTTTATTATCTTGTCTTGTCTGTGTCGTGAGAGTTGCTTTTACTGTTTGTGAATCTTTCATTATGGGACAGGTCACTTCAATGCCTCTGTCTCTGACCTTGATCACTGGACCAAAGTCCGCTTAAGGGCTCAGAATCTTTCTTTTTCAGTAAAACGCTGGACCTGGCAGACTCTCTGTGCCTCAGAATGGCCCACCTTTGCATTCGGATGGCCCCTAGAATGATCTTTCTACTTCTCACTAATTTAATAAGTCAGAGATATTGTCTTACAGCCAGGGCCACAAAGCCATCCCGATCAACAGCCATATATCTTAACTTGGCAGGACCTCTGCAAATCTCCTCCTCCATGGGTGAAGCCTTTCCTTGCCATGTCCCTGCTCCTACTCTTTTCCCCACGATCTCTCAAACCCTCTGCTCATCCTCCTCCTCCACCCTCTGTTCTCCCTGAGTCACAAGATTTGACTCTACTGGACTCTCATCCCCCTTCTTATCTTCTACCCTCATCCCACAACTCCCAACACCCTCTAAGTGATTCCCCTGCTGCTGACTCAGCCTCTCCGCCATTGGAGAAAGATAAGCCAGCCCAGCGCACTCCAGATAACTCCCCTGCAGCACACACAGCCCCTCCTCCCCTGGAGGAAGCTGGCCTGGCCAAAGGAACTCGACAGCGTCAAATGATTTAAAACCCTGAAACTCCCGTGTTGCTCCCCCTCCATTCCTATGGGCCAATGATTGACAACGGCCATGGAGGAAAAATGCAAGCCTACCAGTATTGGCCTTCTCCTCTTCAGACCTATATAAATGGAAAAATAACAATCCTCCTTTTACCGAGGACCCAACCTGGCTCTCAGGTCTGGTTGAGTCATTGATGTTTTCACACCAGCCTACTTGGGATGACTGCCAACAACTCATAGGGACTCTCTTCATGACAGAGGAACAAAAGATAATCCTCCTGGATGCTAGAAAACAATATCCTCGGACTAGATGGGTGACCAAGACAACTTCCCAACATAATCAAAGCTGGCTTTCTCTTGAAACGACCCAAGTGGGACCCCAACACATTTGAAGGTAGGGAGCATCTGTCCACTTATCACCGGGCTCTAATAGTGGGTATCTTAGTGGCCGCTAGGCGACCAACTAATTTGGCCAAGGTAAGAGAGATTATTCAAGGGCCTGGTGAATCTACCTCTATGTTCCTAGAGAGAACTATGGAGGCATATAGGAGATATACTACTTTCGATCCTCAGGCAGAGGATCAAAAGGCATCTGTCACAATGGCCTTTATTGGGCAAGCTGCCCTAGATATTAAAAGAAAGTTACAATGCTTAGATGGATTACAAGATATGATTTTGAGAGATTTAGTTAGAGAAGCCAACAAGGTATACTATAAGAGTGAAACTGAGGAAGAGAAGGGAGCAAAGGGAGGATGAGAGAAGCAAAAGACAGACTAAGGCATTGACTAAGGTCCTGGTCACAACAACAAACAGGCCAGAAATTAAGAAACAGAGAGACAGAAAGGGATACCTGGGCCCACACAAGAGGCCACCCCTGGCCTCAGATCAATGTGCCTACTCTAAAGAAAAAGGACACTGGGCCAAAGAGTGCCCTAGAAAGAGACAGCCACGCCAGCCAGACATTCTGACTCTGGAGGATGACTAAGAAAGTCGGGGCTCAGATCCTCTCCCCGACCTCAGGGTAACTTTTGAAGTGGAGGGGACCCCAGTAAACATTGAAGTAGATACAGGGGCAATATACTCAGCCCTTAAGGCCCCATTGGGCCCTCTATCAAATAAAAGGTCTCTAATTCCAGGGACTAAATGCAGTAAATATCAGACTTTGACAACTAAGGGGACCATGGACCAGGGGAAAGGATAAATCCATCACTCCTTCCTAGTAATCCCAGAATGCCCGGCCCCATTGATGGGCAGAGATCTGCTCACCAAGCTCTGGGCCAAAATAACTTTTAACCCTGAAGGCCCCCAAGTGGAATTTCTAAATCCTTCAGTAAATACTCCTATAATCATGGCTGTAACTATGTCAGTAGCAAATGTTCATCAACTCACTAATCTTTGTTCAAAGAAACTGCATTCATTCCTGAAAGATCAAGAACAGAGTTTTCCACTCACCGACTCACAGTGAAAGAAAATAACTGAATGGGTAACAAAAGCCTGTCAGGTCCATCAATTGGTTAATACTTACCCTTCCAAGCTTCCTGCAGGAAAGCACCTACGAGGAACCATACCAGGAAAATTCTGGGAAGTGGACTTTACTGAAATTAAGCCAGCAAGGTATGGACTTAAATATCTTCTAGTCTTTGAAGATACATTTTCAGGACGGATTGAAGCCTTCCCCACAAAAAAAAGAAAGAAAAAAGAAAAAAAAAGAAACAGAGCAAATGGTTGTCAAGAAGATCCTGGAAGACATTTATTCTCCCCTTGACGACCAGTAGTCTTAACCCTCATCAGCCCCTTAAGCAGCGATGGCTGATCACAAATCCTACTAGAAAAGAAGTATGGTCTATCTCACATACAGCCCCCTTATGGACCTGGTGGCCATCTCTCCGCCCAGACATTTGTCAGCTGGCTATAGGTCTTTCCTATTGAGATATCCCTGATGAAGAGGATCCCACTAAAATTCCATTAAATCCCTTCGGTACCATAGAAAATGGAAACAAACATTATGGATGTAGGGACACGTGAGCCAGATGCAGGTTGGCTAGCCTAGATTACTATGTTTGCCCGGCGGAGTATCAAAGCCACAAACAGTCACGGCTGTGCCGGGGGGAGAGCAGACTTCTTCTGTAAGTCATTGGGCTGTGAGCATACAGGGACTGCCAGATGGAACCCAAACTCCTCATCAAATTCTGTAAACAGCATTGGCCATATTACCAATTAGATAACCAAAACCGATGGCCCCAAGAGGGGTCTCTATATCCTCAAATTCTGCGTGACCTTTTAAACTTCTGAAAGTGCTCAAAAGGGTAAAAGGAGATTCCCCTATGTGGAGGCCTTCTCCCTCCTTTGCTCACATCCTGAACTATGCTTCTCCAATAGATGCTTACCCTCAGCCTTCTGCTCCAGACTCTCTGCTGTCACTCCCACCTCAGCAACTTGATTTCTGCCCTCCAATATCTAGATCAAAAACCCAAATCTCTGCCAGTTCTCAGACCATTGCCCCCTTGCTGAGGTAGCAGGTACTGAGGTACCACTCCACTCACTCACTACTCTCTTCTCCTGTCAGTGCCCGCACTGGTTCCCTCCAGGTCCTCTTACCAGCTAATGCAAAGCTCAAACCCACTGAGGAGAACCCTCAGACCCTTATCCAAAATGTAATGAAAATGGCCTTTAATGTTGCTTTGTCATCACTGAAAACAGGTTACTAAAAATTTAAAGTCCCTCACAGGCTTTTTGGGATACTCACTCCCGTTTCCCCCTCTGTTCTATCTGTTCTACTGCTCAAATTTTTCTTGCTATTAAGATCCCAAAGCCCTCTCCCAATATTCTTTTACATCTCTCCTTCCTCATTCTCAGATCCACGGAAGTTGCTCTCATCCCTGCCTTCCAAGTCGTCCCCCTCTGTACCAGGTCCACGGAAAAGTCTTAATAAACCTTCTCCAGAAGTCTTCACCATGGCTGATTTACGACTTTCAGCAAAAGAGTCCCTATAAAAGAGATCACTGTAGATAAACTTCCTATTTTCGTGTTGCCCTGGTCTCCTTGGAAACTGGCTAAAAAATACCAGCACTCCTAATCTAGACACACCCTTAATAGTTTTTCACAAAATATGTGAAAAAAAGGCCTCTGGCCTTGAGCTGGGGCTTCACAGAGATGGCTACATTTCTAAGATAAAGAAGTTACAAACTGGGCTGCATGGAAACAGCTGGCAGGTTGAAAAAAAAGAAAGGGAAGAAAAAGCTCTCCCCCACATAGGTGTCCTTGAAAAGTTAACTTGCCCCAAACTGAGGAAAAAACAGAAACGAAAACTGCTTTTTGTGAACTTCTGCAGACTGTGAACTTCTGAGCCCCTTTCCTTACGTGTTGTGTACAAAATTCTGAAACTACCTAAACTTGGGTTTCAGGGGATTAATTGATTACAACAGAAGCAATGCCCCCTGAATCTGGTTGCAACCAAAAAAGACTGTTTTCCTGTCTTTGGTGCTATCTTAGGTGCCTTGCCTTGTCCGTCCCTACAACAGTATAATTCTATATACTTAAACACTGTTTATGTTTTCAATAAATGGTCAACAGATGTGATTAATTGTGTAATGGTGCAGATGTTTCCCAGAGTGCTCTATCATGATGCAGGTTCATTTGAAGATCAAAGAGGGGGGCATAGAACACGGTTCCGCTGAAAACATATGTCTCTCACCTTAGCCATTCTATTACGAATAGTAGTTACTGCAGGGTAGGGCAAGGGAACCATTGCTCTGGCCCATGGGACACAACAAATGACCCAAAGCAGCAATAGATCAAAAATTAAAGATATTAGAAACCTCCATCACAGCTTTGAACGAATCTTTAACCTCTCTCTCTGAAGTTGTTTTGCAGAACAGTCGAGGGTTGGATCTCCTTTTCATGAGAGAAGGGGGCCTTTGTGCTTCATTGAGGGAAGAATGTTGTTTTTATGTCTACAATACTGGAGTTGTAAAAAAAATCTATGAGTAAATTAAAAAGATGCCTTGAAGAGCGACAACGAGAGAGAGAGAGGCCCAAGAATGGTAGTTTGAGTCTTTTTTTACACAGTCCCCCTGGTTAACTACGTTTTTATCAACCCTAGCCAGTCCAATAATAATCCTCATATTATTGCTAACTATAAAACCCTGTTTTCTCAACCGTGTAATTTCTTTTCTCCAAGCTCAAATTGGACAAATTAAACTTATGGTAATACCCCACTAGCAGACATAGAATGTGACACCCCACAATGATCACTTTTATGATTAAAAGTAGCCAGAAGAAGAAGTGGGGAATGAAAGGTTAGTAAAATATGTACTTGTCACTTCCTGTTTTTCTGTATGCGTAACAAAACACTGTTGAAATCTTGAGAACTGTTTGCTAATCTTGTTCCCAGAATATGCTGTCCCCAATTACCAAACTGCAGAATGTACTCCCTCACCCAGTTGAATACAAACAATCCACTCTCCCTGACCCATCAATGAACTTCCATCCCTGCCCTCTGCAAGGAAAGTATATAAGCTCTGCTTAAGCTGTTGTCAGGTCTCTCTGCTCTATTCAAGTGAGCTCTGAGCCCCAGCATGCTGGACCCCCAATAAAACCTTTGCTGTTGCATGAGATAGTCTCTTGGTGGTCTCTTTCTCCGGCACTCGCCCAAACTTTACTTGGATGATTGAATGTAGAAGAGAACATCTATTCAAAAAGTTATAGTCAGTAGGATTAGGAAGATAGTTGGTAGGTTTAGGAAGAAAAGTGAGTATAGGATTTGGAACAAAAGTTCTTTGCCAATAGGGTTTTGGTTAGAGAGTCAATGTAAATATCAACACAAGTGAAGAGTCAGTCACAATGATGAACAGGAGAAAATATGTAGAAAAGCACATATCAATAGAGACATTAGGAAATCAGGAAAAGAATAAAGTGAGTTATGGGATTAGATATTTTCTACAGGGTTGAGGTTGAATGTATGAGCTTAGGAAGAAACAAAGATGAAGTCAACAATAGGATTGACATTTGAGAGCATTAGCATAGCCCAAGACAGTGTCCAAAATAAGCTCCGTTGCCCTCATTTGCCTAAATTCCCGGTGGCCTGTACATCCTTCCTGTGTACCAGGAGTGATCAAATAGGCCTGACCTTAATATTGCTCTGCTTCACCAATTTGAGGCCTACCGAGTGTCGGGTACACATTCTTTATGTAAATTGGAGAGATGAGAAAACCGAAGCACCTATTGGAAAGCTTCTGAATTAATTTGAAGAAATCATTTGACCCAAATGATCCCTATTCTCACTTGATGGAATTCAGAAACCTTACAGAGGAAGGCAAAATACTTCATCCACAATGACTGCTCTTTTTTGCCATTTTGGATTTGGATGCACACATGGGATCTTTCTTTAGATCCATCAGGTGCTGAGTATCTAAGTCAAAGAATCACACTGGGCCAATAGGCTGATTCAGACACACCTCTTTCCAAATCAATTAAGAAAAGAGCCAAAGGTGAATCCTATTAATTTCCATTTGAAAAATTTTTTCTTCAGGATTCAAAAAGCTGTGGCCTGAGACAAAAACCTTCCTGACTCTCAGGGCAACAGAACAATAGGTAAGCAAATTGCCCAAAGCAGGGATTCTCCACTGAGACTTTACTGGTCACACTGATATCTGAGTTTTCTGAGATGCTCGCCATTCCCTTCAGCTATTCAGTACATGGCCATGTCACCGAGCTTGGAGGTAGTACATATCTTGGACACAAAACCATGAGCCTATTCTGGAAAGTGGCCATAATTCAGGAAGAAAACAGCAACTTAGGAAGGTAGCAGGTATTGCCCATCAATAAGGCAAGCCATAGTCAATTCATAAATTGGGCTGGATGAATGCTGGGAAGCTTTCTACGAGACAGGACACATCCATTAATGCATTCTCTTTTCTAATGTGTACAAGTACAAACACAGTGGGATACACAGACATAGAAACACTTGCGCTGTCAAACGACTTACTAGAAACTGTTCACTCCAAATCAAACAAACCGCCTTTCCTACCTATTCTCAGAACATGAGACAAAACCACAAACCCACACCCACACCCACAATGGCACCTCCTTCCCTCAAATAGGTCTGTGACTGTCCGGTGTGTGCTCTGACTGATGGGTCATACTATGATCCCCCAAAATGGCTTGTCCTGTCTCAGATCTGGTCTTCTTGGCCAACTCTGTGAAGTTGTCAGGAGCCAGGATTGAGCCACTACCTGCTTTCTCAGGAAGAGCCCCTCTTCCGAGCTTTCCTGGCATTTGGCCATCCTCACATCAGTAGGTACCAAGAAAGACTGACTCTGTCCTTGGTTAATCCAAAAAAGTGAGACCACTGGGACTAGGACTGGGACTGGCTCTGGGTGCCTGGCTTTCTGTATCCCAAGTTCAGAGAGTTCCATCACCAAGGAAGTGAGATGAGATCACTTTCTTCAGGAACTGAATGAGATCACTGTCTTAGCAACCACTTTATCATAACAATTGCTTCCAACGGTACCATGAGATGGAGGCTGCCCCTGCTTCCTGTCACACTTTCACATGGTAGAATGGTATATCACCTGTAGGCAAATGGTAACAGCTCTCCACACAGGAATGGTTTTGTCCATCTTCTCTACATTAAGGAGAGATTGGCTGATTCTGATGCAACCCTTCATCCTGACCAGGTTGTTTGCCATGGAAGATGATTTTTGCTCTCTCAGGTCTTTCATAGCTGCCTACATCTTCTCCAGGGATCATTTCTGCATGGAGCTTTGAGGTTCTCAGCAGATGGAAGATCCACTACATTTCTGTATTGTAAGACCAACACTGTCCCTGCTCTTCTGTAAAATGAGATTGAGGGAACAGTGTATGGTAGGGTGAATAACATTTTCCATTTGGCTTAGGAATCATTCTGCTGGATGATTAATGGTATTGGGAACATGCGATATTTATAAGAATATAGAGGTGAAATACATGTATGAAAAAATAAATCTAAGTAAGATTTGAAGCTCAGAAAATCATTGGGCCCTTGATTGGGATACTTACCATTGAATTACGTTCTCACAGATGTCTCAGATAAATCGATATACAATGGCATAAGACCTTGTACGTTGGATGATTGAATGTAGAAGAGAATATCCAGTCAAAAAGGGATAGTCAGTAGGATTAGGAAGATAGTCAGTAGGTTTAGGAAGAAGAGTGAGTATAGGATTTGGAAAAAATGTTCTTCAGCAATAAGTTATCAATTAGAGTGTGAAAGCAAATGTCAGCACATGTGAAGGTTCAGTCACACTGGTGAACTGTGGAAAATATGTAAGAAAGCAGATGGCAATAGAGACATTATGAAATCAGGCAATGTATAAAGTGAGGGATAGGATTAAACATTTTCAATCGGGTTGAGTTTGAATATATAATCTTAAGAGGAAACAAATATGTAGTCACCAATAGGATTGACATTTGAGAGCATTAGGCAACTTGGACATGGATGATGTTAGTAATCCATATTTTCTTTCCATTTAGGCTTTGGTACAATCATAAGTGTGATCTTTGCATTTTCTGTCCAGAATATTTCTGTGATAAAATGTATATGTAGATCAGGTGACATGCGTATTTCTTCCACCATTTCTGGGAGCAATATTTTGAAGACATATAAATTAGTATTGGGGGTACAAAGAGGTGTACACTGTGTCTATGAATATAAAGAAAAAGCATGCATAGACCATACTGTGAATAAATAATATAACTGGTTTTACTCTAAATAATGGATTGAATTGATATCTGAAAATATATAAGAAATCTGATATTTGTATACAATCATTCATTCCAACCAGTTATACATCCATTGGAAATATCAGAGTTATAATTTATCATGAAGGGGATGTGAGTTTTGCTTCAAAAGTGATTATGGAAATCGAAAATAATGTGTTTTGAAAGAGGTCTCAGGAAGAGACCAGTCAAGAAAGATGGAAGAATACATGTGTCCTGAAGCAGGAAGTGATTGAAAGTGAAACAAATTCGTATAAATTTGTGAACTTGTGGATAAAATATATATCCTATGATGTGCATAAACTTAAGAAATAGTAATGTACCAGTTTTGAATAAAAATGAACGTAAAAATACAAATCATGTACCATAGGAATCTACTTGCATTGATGTTAAACTGGGACAGTAACTCTAGAAATATTAGGATATGTATGTACCATTCACTGAAGTTAGTTTTCAGTACTAGAAAACAAATATGTATTTCAGGTGGATGAATATTTCTGAGAATAATATTGTGAAAAGTTGATTATAAATCCACATACGTGAACATGAATGAATTTAGGGAGTGTATATAAGACACATATATTTCATATTTTAAAAATCTTGAGATTGTATATATATATATATATATATATATATATATATATATATATATATATATATATATATAACAAAACACACACACAGACATTCAAAAGTAGCAATAGATATGCCAATCGTAATTGATCGAGATATATATATCATCCACAGATCCAAAAATATTCAATTTACTGAACATGGATTTATGTATAATGTTGTTCAACTAGGAAGCTCACCCATTGGTTGAATTTTTAGTTCCAGCAGTGTTTAGGATAGTCATCTCTTCTCACAATTTGTGTCTGCCAAGTCAGCCACCTCACAAGAATGTACATGTGATACAAGTTAGGATTCTATATGTTCATATCAAAACACATCTGCTGAATAGGCTACAGAGAAAAGGAGACAGGAATTCACATATTTGTTAACTTTAAAACACATGGAGAGATATCCAAAATGGCGGCGGGTATGGAGAGATCAAGTCTCTGACCTCTTCAGCTGCGCTGGAATAGGGAGTCATAAACTGTCTAAATACTGTTTGCTCAGGATCACTAGGCAATGATGCACTGACATGAATCTGGGGTGAACAGTCTGGGCCACGCAGAACACACACCGAGCCCGGATCGGTTGCATTCAACCTCTGGTTTGCCTGCGTTTCGTGACTCAGCACTAACGATCCAGCTGAAATAACTGGTCTGCCCTTCTGAACTTACAGAGGTAGAAGCCAACCTAGCCTTCATAGGCAGTGGCCAAAGGATTGAAACGGGGCATGGGAGAGACAGTCAGGACTCACCAGTTGCATCGGTCACCCGGCAAAGGGAACGAATGATCACCATTTGCATGGGATACCACCATGGCATAGAACTGACGTCAAGGATGGAGGAGATAACTTCATTGAAACCAGCGCGACAGGTTTGTAATTCCCTAGCCATCTCTCTCCACACAGCAGGGAATCCTTAAGGGCCGCTCCCAGCTCTCCCGTAAGGGTCCGTCTCAGCTCTACCATGAGCGCGATAGCCAGACCGAGAAAATCAGGAGTGGCGGGGGACTTGTGGCACAGAACTCCAGGCTACCGCTCCCACCAGTGCTGACAACTGAGGTCTCTTGCACCAGCTACTGGGGCGTGGCTCCCGGAGGGCAAACAAATTCGCTTGGGGATCTCAGCCCCAAGCTCTACAAACTTAGGGTCTGAGGGAAGCAAACCAGGAGAGTGTGCCCAGGTATTCATAAAAACAGGTCTCCCAGGAGCAGCAGACCTGGCGTGTTGCCAGTATTGTGGTGAGCGTCGCAGGTGAGCAGGGCATGGCTTGAGGAAACACAAGAGAAGGCCCTAGGGTGTCAGGATTGGACACCCGCCAAGACTGGAAGGAAGAGCAGCTGCATAGTGATTGGTTCCCACCTACTGAGAGGAGAACCTCGGCCCAGTGGGCACAGCACCACCTATTGGAAGAGAAGTTAATCAAACTCTATGACTGCATTTATTATTATCATTATTTATTTATTTTTTAAATTTGGGGTTTTTTTGTTTTTTTTTTTTCTTCTTTTTCTTTCATTTTCATTCTTGTTGTTGTTGTTTTTCTTTAACTTTTTTAATGTTTTTAAGTTTTTAAATTTCTTTATTTTATTATTAATTATTATTATTATTATTATTATTAAATTGTAATTTTCATTTTTTTATTATCATTATTATTTTTTTAAATTTTTCTTTCATTCTTTATTTTCTGTTTTTTTCTTTTGTCTTTTCATTTCTTTTCAATTTTCTTTTTCCCCCTTCCTTGAATTCTACCTGCCTACTCTCATTCTCTTATTGACTTCTTCCCTTCCCTTCTAATATCTTTCCTCCCAAGCATGAAATAAATTTATAAGACTAATCAGTAACTCAGCACTCAAACAGAACAAGAAGTAACATGAGCAGCATAAGAAAGCAAGAAAGAAAAAGAGTACAAACAATGAAGGACAGCCTAAATACTCAGGAGGACCTAGAGTCATCAGAAAAATGATCATATAAAGAACTCAAGGAATACCTTAGACAGATGGAATGGAACCTTAAAGAAGATATGAGACAGCAAATCCAAACAGTGAAAGAACACATTGAAAATGAATTACATGAACAGATTAAAAAAAAGAAGTTAAGCATCTTTATACGGAGATAGAGATAATAAAAAAAATCATACAATAATTCTAGAAATGAAGGAAATGATAAACCAAATTAAAAACTCAATTGAGAGAATTACCAAAAGAGTGGAGCAAGTAGAAGACAGAATGTCACATAATGAAGACAAAATATATCATCTTGAAAAGAGTCTAGCCAACTCAGAAAGGCTGGTAAAAAATCACGAGAAAATCATCCAAGAGATATGGGATAACATATAAAAAACAAATTTATGAGTCATCTGGATAGAGGAAGGTCCAGAGATTCAAACCACGGGAATGAGTAACCTACTGAATGAAATAATTACAGAAAACTTTCCAGAAATAAAAAAAGAAACGGATATAAAAATTGTAGATTCATAGAGGACACTGAGCACAAAAAATCACAGTAGACCAACACCAAGACATTTGTTATAAACATATCTAATATACAGAACAAAGAGAAAATATTAAAAGCTACAAGAAAAAGGAGGCAGACTACATTCAGGGGTAAATCAATAAGGTTAACAAAGGATGTTTCATCACAGTTGATGAAAGCGAGAAGATCTTGGAACAACGTATTTTAAACACTGAAAGACAATGGATGCCAACCAAGAATTCTGGATCCAGCAAAATTAACCTTCAGGTACGAAAATGAAATAAAAATCTTTCATGATTAACAAAAGCTAAAAGAATTTGCAGCCAGAAAACCAGCATTGCAAAGCATCTTGAGAAAAATACTACATGAGGAAGAAATGAAAAACAACAACCAAAACCATCAGTGGGAAGTGACTGGGTAATGACAGAGTGCAGGGGGGAAAGCTAATCATGGAGAAACAAAGTAAATTAAAAACAAAGATAAATAATTAAACATGGCTGGAAGTACATACCATACATCAATAGTAGCTCTAAACGTTTATGGCTTAAAATCTCCAATAAAGCAACATAGGCTGGTAACTTGGATTAATAAAACAAATCCAACAATATGTTGCCTCCAGGAGACACATCTGAATGGAAAAGACATACACAGGCTGAAGGTGAAAAGTTGGGAAAATTTATACCATGCACACGGTCCTCGTAAGCAAGCAGGGGTGGCCATCCTCATATAGAATAAAATCGAAGTCAAGACTAAGTTAATCAAAAGGGATAAGAAGGACATTATATACTGTTAAAAGAAACCATTCACCAACAAGACATAACAATTATCAATATTTATGCACCAAATAATGGTGTTGCAATGTTCATAAAACAAATTCTTCTCAAGTTCAAGAATCAAATAGACCACAACCTAATAATTATGGGTGACTTCAACACACCTCTCTCACCATTAGACAGATCCTCCAAACAAAAGTTGAATAAAGAAAATATAGAACTCAATATCACAATCAATATCCTAGACTTAACTGACATATATAGAATATATCAACCATCATCAAGTGGGTATACTTTTTTTTCAGCAGCACATGGATCCCTCTCAAAAATAGAGCATATATTATGCAATAGGGCAACACTCAGTAAATATAAAGAGGTGGAGATAATACCATGCATTTTATCTGATCATAATGGAATGAAACTGTAAATCAATGATAAAAGAAGGAAGGAAAAATCCTACATCACTAGGAAAATAAACAATATGTTACTGAATAATCCATGGGTTACAGAAGACATAAAGGAGGGAATCAAAAAATTCTTAGAGATAAATGAAAATACAGACACAACATACCGGAATCTTTGGGACACAATGAAAGCAATTTTAAGAGAGAAATTCATCACCTGGAGGTCATTCATCAAAAAAAGCAAAAACCAACAAATAAATGAGCTCACACTTCATCTAAAAGCCCTAGAAAAGGAAGAGCAAAACAACAGCAAATGTAGCAGAAGGCAAGAAATAATTAAAATCAGAGTGGAAACCAATGAAATTGAAACAAAAGAAACTATTGAAAAAACTAACAAAAATAAAAGTTGGTTCTTCGAAAAAATAAATAAGATCAACAGACTCTTAGCCATGCTAATGAAGAGAAGAAGAGAGAGAACTCAAATTACAAACATACAGGATGAAAAAGGCAATATCACAACAGATGCTACAGAAATACAGAAGACAATTAGAAATTATTTTGAAAACCTATATTCCAAAAAAATAGAAAATATGAAGACATCGGTAAATTTCTTAAGTTACATGATTTGCGCAGACTGAGTCAGGAGGATACACACAATTTAAACATACCAATATCAATGGATGATTTAGAGGAAGCAAGCAAAAGACTACCAACCAAGAAAAGCCCAGGACCAGATGGGTATACAGCGGAATTTTACAAAACATTTAAAGAAGAATTAATACCAATACTTTTCAATTTATTTCGAGAAACAGATAAAGAGGGAGCTCTGCCAAATTCATTCTATGAGGCCAACATCACCCTTATTCTGAAACAAGACAAAGACACCTCAAAGAAAGAAAAGTACAGACCAATATCTCTGATGAAGCTAGATGCAAGAATCCTCAGTAAAATTCTGGAGAATCGTATTGAAAGGCACATAAAAAATAATTGTGCACCACGATCAAGTAGGATTCATCCCTGGGATGCAAGGATGTTTTAATATATGGAAATCAATAAATATTATTCACCACATCAATTGACTTAAAGATAAGAACCATATGATCATCTTGATAGATGCAGAAAGAGCAGTTGACAAAGTACAGCATCCCTTTATGTTCAAAACTTTAGAAAAACTAGGGATAACAGGAACTTACCTCGACATTGTAAAAGCTATCTATGCTAAGCCTCAGGCTAGGATCATTCTGAATGGAGAAAAATTGAAGGCATTCACTCTAAAATCTGGAACAAGACAAGGATGCCCTCTATCCACACTTCAATTCAATATAGTTCTCAAAACACTGGCCAGAGAAATTAGACGAAAGAAATCAAAGCCATAAAAATAGGAAAAGAAGAACGTACATTATCACTATGTGCTGGTGACATGATTCTATAGAATCATAGAAGACCCAAAAGGGTCTACAACAAAAACTACTAGAACTAATAAATGAATTCAGCAAAGTAGCAGGATATAAAATCAACATGCATAAATCGAAGGCCTTTCTGTATATCAGCAACAAATCTTCTGAAACGGAAATGAGGAAAAGCAGTTCATTCAAAACATCCTCAAAAAAATTAAATACATGGGAATCATCCCAACAAAAGAGGTGAAAGATTTATACAATAAATCAATAGAACCCTAAAAAAAGAAGTAGAAGAAGATATTAGAAGATGGAAAAATATACCCTGTTCATGGATAGGCAGAACTAACATCATCAAAATGGTGATATTACCAAAAGTTATCTATAGGTTTAATGCAATGCCAATCAAAATCCCAATGGCATTTCTTGTAGAAATAGAGAAAGCAATCATGAAATTCATATGGAAAAATATAAGACCCAGAAATACAAAAGCAATTCTAAGCAGGAAGTGTGAATCAGGCGGTATAGTGATACCAGATTTCAAACTATATTACAGAGCAATAGTAACAAAAACAGCATGGTACTGGTACCAAAACAGGCGGGTAGACCAGTGGTACGGTATACAGGACACAAGAGACTAATCCACAAAGCTACAACTATGTTATATTTGATAAAGGAGCTAAAAGCATGCAATGGAGGAAGGATAGCATCTTCAACAAATGGTGTTGGGTAAACTGAAAATCCATATGCAACAAAATGGAACTTAATCCCCTCCTCTCGCCATGCACAAGAGAGTTAACTCAAAGTGGATCATGGAGCTAGATATCAAATCAGAGACTCTGCATGTGTTAGAAGAAAAAGTTGGCTCTGGTCTATATATTGTGGGGTCGGGCTCCAAATTCCTTAATAGGACACCCATAGCACAAGAGTTAATAACAAGAATCAACAAATGGGACTTACTTAAATTAAAAAGTTTTTTCTCAGCAAAAGAAACAATAAGAGAGGTAAATAGGAAGCCTACATCATGGGAACAAATTTTTATTCATCACACTTCAGATAGAGCCCTAATATCCAGAGTATACAAAAAACTCAAACAATTAGACAATACGATAACAAATAACCCAATCAACAAATGGGCCAAGGACCTGAAAAGACACTTCTCAAAGGAGGACATACAATCAATCAATAAGTACATGAAAAAATGCTCACCATCTCTAGCAGTCAGAGAAATGCAAATCAAAACCACCCTAAGATACCATCTCACTCCAGTAAGATTGACAGCCTTTAGGAAGTCAAACAACAACAAGTGCTGCTGAGGATGTGGGGAAAAGGGTACTCTTGTACATTGCTGGTGGGACTGCAAACTGGTGCGGCCAATTTGGAAAGCAGTATGGAGAATCCTGGGAAAGCTGGGAATGGAACCACCATTTGACCAAGCTATTGCCCTTCTCGGACTATTCCCTGAATCTTAAAAGAGCGTATTACAGTGATACTGCCACATCGATGTTCATAGCAGCACAATTAACAATTGCTAGACTGTGGAACCAACCCAGATGCCCTACAATAGATGAATGGATTAAAAAAATTTGGCATTTATACACCATGGAGTAATATGCAGCACTAAAAAATGACAAAATCATGGAATTTGCAGGGAAATGGATGGCACTAGAGCAGATAATGCTTAGTGAAGCTAGCCAATCGTAGAAAACAAATACCAAATGTCTTATTTGATATAATGAGAGCAACTAAGAACAGAGCAGGGAGGAAGAGCAGGAAGAAAAGATTAACATTAAACAGAGACGTGAGTTGGGGGGGGAGGTAGAGAAAAGGTAAATTTCATGGTAATGGAGGGAGACCCTCATTGTTACACAAAATTACATATAAGAGGTTGTGAGGGGAATGGGAAAATAAACAAAGAGAGAAATGAATTACAGTAGATTCGGTAGAGAGAGAAGATGGGAGTGGAGGGGAGCAGGGATAGTAGAGGATAGGAAAGGTACCAGAATACAAGTTACTAATAGGGCATTATGTAAAATGTGGATGTGTAGCCGATGTGATTCTGCAATCCATATTTGGGGTAAAAATGGGAGTTCATAACCCACTTGAATCTAATGTATAAAATACGATATGTCAAGAGCTTTGTTATGTTTTGAACAACCAACTAATAAAATAAAATAAAATAATCGAAAGAAAAACACATTTGGAACTATTTCAACACAAAATTGACTAGGTGTATAACTCCTACCTTATATAATGCAAAATGCAAGTCCAACTATACACCATGCCTCCTCTGAAATGCTTGTAATTCTATTCTGTTTGGGTTGTTTTTCTCCATCTTATTAGGATTAGTAGTCAGAGTCTAGTAGATTAGGTGTCAGTGTCCGGTATTCAGTATTTCGAATGGAAAATTGGAAAATGGACCAAATGTGTATGCAAATATATGCTACACAAAAATTTTCCCACTCTCATCCAGAACAATGCCTTGACATTACCCTCGTCCCAAGTAATACATCATTAAATGTCAAGAGTTAGAAAATCTGGGAATAAATATCTGGAATGGAATATGCTCAAAAGTTTACAACCTGGGAGGTGGTAGAGTAGTTTCCAAAAGTAAGGGACAGGGTAAACACTCCACAAACATGGAGCTGTGCTGGCATAAAGACTTCCTGAGAAACTGCCTCTGAGTTTGAGCACTTGAAATATATGTTGTTGTCAGGAGCATTACCTTCCTTGTAGTGAGACCATTACAGCTGGGTCTGCATCTATGTTACCTGGAGGACATGGTTTAATATTTTCCAATGAACATGCGGTAGCAGTGCTGAATTCAATCCTAGTGGGTAAACTGGGGCCACTGGGGGCTAAGTGTCTCCCCTTGTGGACTGTGAAGTCATTGGGTCATCCTCCACATTTTGTGGTGTTTATTGCTGCTGCACTGGGTGTTTAGTATTTGCTTCACGAAATACAAGGAGTTCAACTGAAAAACAGTGCTGAAGGGAGTTCTGTCATATGTGGTGGGTCAGGGTCTGTAGGAGAATGCACCAACCAAGGTTCTATCCCTCATAGCTTGCCCCTTGACCATAGCAACCTGATTCTGAACATTCCCCTGAAACCTCTCCATATAACAAGGTCCCTTTACTTGTAAGGGTCTGTTGGCTGCACCATGTCAGCCACAAGCCATTTGGAAGCCAATGGCAGATCCACATGGCCCCACCACAGATATTCCATCACACACCTGCCCACCACGGCTATAAGCCCACTAGTCAGCAGACTCCAACTTACTGGCATCTCTGTTCTACACCATTTTCTTGAAACCCAGTCAATCAAGGCACTGTCTGGTATACTCATAATCATCAACAGGATATCCAAAGGTCCTCCAGTGCCACCTGTTCATGAAAATTTAAAAAAAAAATTCATGGTATTTATAGAGCCATTTTTCAAGCATGAAGTTGGAGGCAATGTGGGTTTCAATTCATTCAGGAACAATTAAATGTTGAGGATGCTCATTTCCATAAAAGCTTTGGAGAACTCTCAGAGGCAAGTCTTCCCAAAGAGTAGCCAAAAGGTCACATGAAGCAAGGTGCATTGAGGTCTACAACGTGAAGTCCATGTGTGTTTTGACTCTCAACTATGGCTGCCAAGTCGTTCAGAATAAAATCATGTGATATCTTGGCTGAGATTCCCAGTGCTCTGCGGAAAGCAACCCTGGGCCTAGATCTCAGTTTCCAAGGGCAAATCTCATGCGTGGCCTCCTAAAATTCCAACACAATTCATGGAAATACTTCGATGACGTCAGTTCCAGAATGCAGTCTCTTAGGGTAATCACACCAGAGTTCAAGCCAAGGTGGACCCAGTCGTCTCTTCCAACCGCCACACAAATGACCACGATTCAAACCAAAACAATCCCACATGACCTCATCTTCTTCCATTTAGACACTCATCATAACTTCTGGCTGGAGGTTTCCATGAGGTGTTCACCCCAAGACAGTGTCCAAAAAATCTCCCTTGCATCTCATTTGCCTAAAGTCAGGGTGGCCTGTACACCCTTCCTGTGAACCAGGAATGATCAAAAAGGCCTGCCATTAATACTGCTCTGCTTCTCAAATTTGAGGCCTACTGACTGTGGGTTTTAGATTCTTTATGTGAATTGGAGTCATGAGAAAATCTAAGCACCTACGGGCTAGCCTCTGCAGGGTTTGAGGAACTTATTTGACCCAAAGAATCCCTATTCTCACTTGATGGAGGTCAGGAAAGTTACAGAGCAAGGTGAGAGACTTCATCCACAAGGACTGCTCTTTGGCCATTTTGGTTTTGGATGTACACATGGAATCTTTCTTTAGATCCATCAGGTGCTGAGACTCTAAGCCACCACCTCACACAGGCTCAAGAGTCTGAATAAGACACATTCTTTTCAAAGAAATTAAGCAAAGAGCCAGAGGTAATGCCCATTTATTTCCATTGCAAAACTCTTCTTTTCAGGCTTCAAAAAGGTGTGGCCTGAGGCAAAGGCCTTCCTGAAATTCAGGGCAACAGAACAATAGGTAAGCATAAGGCCCAAAGCAGGGTTTCTCCACTGAGACTTTCCTGGTCCCAGTGATTTCTGAGTTTTCTGAGATGCTCGCCATTCCCTTCAGCTATCCAGTACATGGCCATGTCAAAGAACTTGGAGGTGGTACATAACTTGGACAAAAAACCATGAGCCTATTCTGGAGAGTCTCCAGAATTCAGGAAGAAAACAGGAACTTAGGAAGATATCAGGTGTAGCCCATCGATCAGGCAAGCCGCAGTCCATTCATAAATTGGGCAAAATGAATGCTGTGAAGCTTTCTACTAGACAGGACACATCCATTTATGCATTCTCTTTTCTAATGTCTACAACTATGGACACAGTGGGATACACAGACACAGAAACACTCGCCTTGTCAAGGGACTTTCTAGAAAATGTTCACTAAATCCAAACAAACCACTTTTCCTACCTATTTTCAGAACAAGGGAAAATCACAAACCTACAACCACACCCACAGAGGCACCTCCTTACCCCAAGTAATTCTGAGACTATCAGGAGTGTCCTCTGACTGGTGGGGCATATTATGTTCCCTCAAAATGGCATGTCCTGTCTCAGATCTCCTCTTCTTATCCAACTCTGTGAAGTTGTCAAGAGCAAGCTGTGAGCAACTACCTTTTTTCCCAGGAAAGGCCCATCTTCAGAACTCTCTTGGCATTTGGCCTTCCTCACATCAGTAGGTACCAAGAAAGACTGATTCTGTCCTTGGTACATCCAAACAAGTGAGAACACTGGGACTGGGACTGGGACTGGCTCTGTGTGCCTGGCTTCCTGGATCCCAAGTTCAGAGAGTTCCATCAACAAGGAAGTGAGGTGAGGTCACTTCCTTCAGGAACTGAATGAGGTCACTGCCTTGGCAACCACTTTGTCCTAACAGTTGCTTCCAAGGGTCCCTTCAGATGCAGGCTGCTCCTACTACCTGTGACAGTTTCACAAGTTAGAATAGTATATCAACCATAGGCACCAGGAAACAACTCTCCACACAGGCCTGGTTTGGTCCATCTTCTCTACATTAAGAAGAGAGAGGCTGATTCAGACACAACCCTTCATCCTGACCAGGTTGTTTGCCATGGAAGATGACTTCTGCTCTCTCAGGTCCTTCATAGGTGCCTACATCTTCTCCAGGGATCATTTCTGCATAGACCTTTGAATTTCTCAGGAGGTGAAAGATCCCCTATATTCCTGTATTGTAAGACCAACTCTGTGCCTGCTCTTCTGTAAAGTTAGATTGAGGGTAGATGGTATGGTTAGGATTAATAACATGTTTGATTTGTGTTAGGAATCATTCTGCTGGATGAATTATGGTGTTGGGAACCTGAGATATTTTTAAGAATATAGAGGTGAAATATTGTAATGGTCAGGCGAGTATAGGAGGAAGAGATGACCAAGAGACTGTCTCATGCAACTACAAAGGGTTCATTGTGGGTCCAGCATGCTGGGGCTCAGAACTCAGTTGAATAGAGCAGAGAGCCCTGAGAACAGCTTAAGCAGAGCTTATGTACTTTTCTTGGAGAAGGCAGGGATGGAAGTTTATTGATGGGTCAGGGCAAGTAGGCCGTTTGCTTTCAACTGCGTGACTGAGCACATTCTGCAGTTTGGCAGTTGGGGACAGCACATTCTGGGAACAAGATTAGCAAACAGTTCTCAAGATTTCAACAGTGTTTTGTTAAGCGTACAGAAAAACAGGAAGTGACAAGTACCTATTTCATTAACCTTTCATTCCCCACTTCTTCTTCTGGTTACTTTTAATCATAAAAGTCATCACTGATGGGTGTTACATTTTATGTCTTCTAGTGTGGTATATTGTTGTCTGATTACCATAAGTTTAACTTGTCCAATTTGTGCTTGGAGAAAGGAAACTCCATGGTTTAGCCAACAGGGTCCTACAGTTCGCAATAATATGAGGATTATTAATGGACAAGCCAGGGCTGATGAAAGCATAGTTAACCAGACGGAATGTGTGAACCAAGACTCAAACCACCCTTTTTGGGCCTCTCTTTCTCGTTGACGCTCTTCAATGCGTTTTCTTTATTTACTCATAGATTCTTTTCAACTCCAGTGTGGCCTGCACAAAAACAACATTCTTCCCTCAATGCACTACAAAGTCCCCCTTCTCTCATGAAGAGGAGGTTTTATCGCTCGCCTGTTCTGTAAAACAGATTCATAGACAGAGGTTAAACATTCCTGTAAAGCTGTGATGAAGGTTTTATTATCTTTAAGTTTTGGTCTATTGCTGCTTCTAATTAGGGCATTGGTTGTGTCCTTTGGACTAGGGCATTGATTCCTGTGCCCACTCATGCAGCAACTCCTATTCCTAATAGGATGGCTAAAGTGAGAGATACAGGTTCCCAGCGGAACTGAGTTGCATGCCCTCCTATTTGATCTTTAAATGGACCTGCGTCATCATAGAGCACTCTGGGAAACATCTGCACCATTACATAATTAATCACATCTGTTGACTATTTCATGAAAACATAAACAATGTTTAAGTATATAGAATCTTTCTGTTATAGGGACGGACGAGGCAAAGCACCTAAGATAGCACTGAAGACAGGGAAACAGTCCTATTTGGTTGCAAACGGATTTAGAGGGCATTGCTTCTGTTGTAATCAATTAATCCCCTGAACCCCAAGTTTAGGTAGTTTCATAATTTGTACCCAACATGTAAGGGAAGGGGCTCAGAAGTTCAAAGTCGGCAGAAGTTCACAAAAAGCTGTTTTTCTATCTTTTATTTTATCCTCTGTTCTGGGCAAGTTAACTTTTCAAGGACACCTGAAAGGGGGAGAGATTTTTTCTCTTTTTTTTTTTCGCCCTGCCAGCTGTTACCATGGAGCCTAGTTGGTAACTTCTTTATCTTAGAAATGTAGCCATCTCTGTGAAGACCCCACTCAAGGCCAGAGGCCTTGTTCACATATTTTGTGAAAAACTAGTATGGGTGTGTCTAGCTCAGGAGTGCTGATTTTTTTTCGCCAGTTGCCAAGTAGACCAGGGCAACACGAAAAGAAGAAGTTTATCTACAGTGAACTCTTTTAAAGGAACTCTTTTGCTGAAAGTCCTAAAGTCAGCCATGGTGAAGACTTCTGGAGAAGGTCATTTAAGACTTTTCTGTGGGCCTGGTAGAGAGGGGGAAGACGTGGAAGGCAAGGCTGAGAGCAGTTTCATGGATCTGAGAATGAGGAAGTAGAAATGTAAAAGAATATTGGAAAAGGGGTTTGGGATTTTCCTAGCAACAAAAACTTGAGCAGTAGAACAGGTAGAGCAGAGGGGACGACGGGAGTGAGTATCCCAAAAAGCATGTGAGGTATTTTAAATTCTTAGTCACCTGTTTACAGTGATGACAAAGCAACTTTAAAGGCCATTTTAATTACATCCTGGATAGGGGTCTGAGGGATCTCCTCAGCTGGTTTGAGCTTTGGGTTAGCTGGTAAGAGGACCTTATGGGACCCAGTGCGGGCACTGACAGGAGAAGAGAGGAGTGAGTGTGTGGAGGGGTACCTCAGTACCGGATACCTCAGCAAGGGGGCAATTGTCTGAGAACCGGCAGAGGTTTTGATTTTTGATCTAGTAATTGGAGGGGAGAAATCAGGTTGCTGAGGTGGGAGTGCCAGCAGAGAGTCTGGAGCAGAAGGCTGAGTTTGAGGAACTATTGGAGAAGTATAGTTCAGGATGTGAGCAAAGGAGGGAAAAAACCTAAACATAGGGGAATCTCCTTTAACCCTTTTGAGCACTTGCAGAAGTTAAAAAGGTCATGCAGAATGTGAGGATCTGGAGACCCCTCTGGGGGTCACAGGTTTTGGTTGTCTAATTGGTAATATGGCCAATTCTGTGTATTGAATTTGATGAGCAGTTTGAGTTCCACCAGGCAGTCCCTGTATGCTAACATCCCCATGACTTACAGAAGAAGTCGGCTTTCCCCCCACACAGCCGTGGCTGTTTGTGGCTTTGATAGTCTTCCAGGCAAACATAGTAATCTAGGCTAGCCAACCTGCATCTGGCTCACGTGTCCCAACATCCATAATATTTGTTTTCATTATCTATGATACGAAAGGGATTTAATGAAATTTTAGTGGGATCTGCTTTATCAGGGATATCCCAATAGGAAAAACCTATAGGCAGCTGACAAATGTTGAGATGACCAACAGGTCCCTATGTGGGCTGTAAGCGAGATAGACCATTCTTCTGGTCTATGAGGATTTGTGATCAGCCATTGCTGCTGAATTCGCTGATGAGGGTTAGGACTAGTGGTGGCCAAGGGGAGAGTCTATAGCCTTATACACATGCCAAATACACAATTTGAAAGGGTTACCAGTCATTTCCAGTTTCCAGCCAGAGTCTGGACAGGGCACAGGCTTGAGATGGAAGGCATGGATACAGGAAAGGATTTCGTCTACATTTACTGCTGTAGGTGTTATAAGTAGCACGTGATATTTCCTTTCCAGCGGGGTTCCAGGGATGACACCTGATGTCATCTTATGTAGATGAAGTCTCTTACTTGATATCGATGTGGAGTCTCCTTGTCCCCAGGTTGGTAGGCCGTGGCCAGCTGTTTTAACAGGTATCGCTGAGTTCTTTCAAGAGCTTTAAGTGTGTCAAGCAAGGGGGTGTGGAAGGGATCCTTAGGTCTTAGAGTTGGGGTTAGGTCCCTTACTGGAGGAGGGGCAACATAGAGAATTTCACAGGGGGAGAGGTTACACAAAGAAACAGAGGGAGTATTTTTTAGATGATACAGTGCATAAGGCAGGAGTATAGTCCAATCTTTTAGCTGGTTTCTAAGCTTAATTTCATTAAGGTCTCTTTAATGGTTCTATTTATTTTTTCTACCTGTCCTGAGCTCTGGGATCTATAAGCATAATGTAACTACCAATTAATCACCAGGGTACAGGTTAACCCATGACTTACCTGGGCCATGAACACCAGTGCATTGTCAGACCCTATTACGTTAGGCAGGCCGTATCTTGGAAAAATATCCTTCAGTATCATCTTGACCACGATTTGAGCCATTGTTTTTTTTTTTTTTTTGGGGGGGGGAGGTTTCAATCCATCCTGAAAATGTATCTACAAAGACTAGGAGATATTTAAGTCCATACCTTGCTGGCTTAATTTCAGTAAAGTTCACTTCTGAAAATTTTTCTGGTCTGGTTCTTCGAAGGTGTTTTCCTGCAGGAAGCTTAAAAGGGTAAGCATTAACCAATTGATGGACCTGAGACGCTTTTGATACCCATTCAGTTATTTCCTTTCGCTGTGAGTCGGTTAGTAGAAAACTCTGTTCTTGATCTTTCAGGAATGCCTGCAATTTCTTTGAACCAAGGTGAGTGAGTTGATGTACATTTTCTACTGACATTGTTAAAGCCATGACTATAGGAGTTTTTACTGAAGGATTTAGAAATTCCACTTGGGGGCCTTCAGGGTTAAAAGTCATTATGGCCCAGAGTTTGGTGAGCAGATCTCCACCCATCAATGGGGCCGGGAACTCTGGGATTACTAGGAAGGAGTGATGGATTTTTCCTTTTCACAGGTCCATGTACCTCTTAGTTGTCCAAGCCCGATATTTACTGCCATTAGCCCCTTGAACTAGAGACCTTTTATTTGATAGAGGGCCCAATGGGGCCTTAAAGGCTGAGTATAATGCCCCTGTATCTACTTCAAAGTTTACTGGGGTCCCTTCAACTTCAAAAGTTATTTACTATATCTGTGAGTTGGTTAGTGGAGTTGGTTAGACTTCATCCACAATGAGTGCTCTTTTGGAGATGTTGGTTTTGGATGCACACAAGGGATCTTTCTTTAGATCCATCAGGTGCTGAGAATCTAAGCCACAGCCTTACACAGGGCCAAAATGCTGATTCAGACACATCCCTTTCCAAAGCAATTAAGAAAAGAATCACAGGTGATGTCCACTCATTTCCATTTGAAAACTGTTTTCTTCAGGCTTCACAAAGGGGTGGCCTGAGGCAAAGACCTTCCTAACATTCAGGCCAACATAACAATAGGCAAGCAAAAGGCCCATTGCAGGGTTTCTCCACTGAGACTTTCCTGGTAACACTGATATCTGAGTTTTCTGAGATGCTCCCATTCCATTCAGCTGTCCAGTACATGGCTTTGTCAAAGATCTTGGAGGTTGTACATATCTGGGGCAAGATGAATCCTGGGAAGCTTTCTCCTAGACAGGAAACATCCATTGATGCATTCTCTTTTCTAATTTCTACAACCACAGACACAGTGGGATACACAGAAATAGAAACAATCGCCTTGTCAAGTGACTTACCAGAAACAGTTCACACCAAACCAAACAAACTGCCTTTCCTACCTATTCTCAGAACATGAGACAAAACCACAAACACACACCAACACCCAGAAAGGCACCTCCTTCCCCCAAGGAGGTCTGTGACTATACAGAGTGTTCTCTGACTGGTGGGCCATTCTATGTTTCACAGAATTGGACTATCTTGTCTCAGATCTAGTATCCTTGGCCAACTGTGTGAAGCTGACAGGAGCCAGCAGTGAGCCATTACCGGCTTTCTCAGGAAAGGCCCCTTTTCTGAGCTCTTCTGGCATTTGGCCATCTTCACATTAGTAGGCACCAAGAAAGACCGATTCTCACCTTGGTAAATCCAAACAAGTGAGACCACTGGGGAGTGGGACTGGGACTGGCTCTGGGTGCCTGCCTTCCTGGATTCCAAGTTCAGAGACTTCCAAAAACAAGGAAGTGAGGAGAGGTCACTTCCTCCTGAAATGAATGAGGTCACTGACTTGGCAACCACTTTGTGCTAACAGTTTCTTCTTATGGTCCCTTGAGATGGAGGCTGCCCCTACTTCATGTGACACTTTCACAAGTTAGAATGGTATATAAACCATAGGCACCTGGGAAGAGCTCTCCACAAAGGCCTGGTTTGGTCCATCTTCTCTACATTAAAAAGAGAGAGGCTGATTCAGACACAAACCTATATCCTGACAAGGTTGTTTGCTATGGAAGATGACTTTCACTTTCAAAAGTCCTTCATAGCTGCATACATCTTCTCCAGGGATTATTTCTGCATGTATCTTTGAGGTTCTCAGCATGTGGAAGATCCCCTACATTCCTGTATTGTAAGACCAACACTTTCCCTGCTCTTCTGCAATGTTAGATTGAGGGAACAGTGTATGGTTAGGGTTAAAAACATGTTCTATTTGTGTTAGGAATAATTCTGCGGGATGATTAATGGTATTGGAAACCTGCGATATTTACAAGAATATATAGGTGAAATATAAGTATGAAAACAGGAATCCTGGTAAGATTTGAAGCTCAGAAGGGCATTGGGCCCTTGATTGGGAGACTTAGTTTTGCATTATGTTCTGCACACATGCCTCAGCTGAATCGATATAAAATGGCATAGGACCTTTTTTCTTGGATGATTGAATGTCGAAGAGAACATCCAGTCAAAAAGGGACAGTAGGTAGGATTAAGAAGATAGTCAGTAGGTTTAGAAAAAACGTGAGTATAGGATTCGGACCAAAATATTTTTAGCAATAGGGTTTTGGTTAGAAAGTGAATGTCAATGTAAGCACATGTAAAGAATGAGTTACAATAATGAGCTGGGGAAAATATGTAGGAAAACAGATATCAATAGAGACATTACGAAATGAGACAAAGTATAAAGTGAGTAATAGGATTAGACATTTTCAACAGGCTTGAGTTTGAATATATAATCTTAGGAAAAAACAAATATGTAATCACCAATAGGATTTTCATTTGAGCACATTAGGCAACCTGGACATGGATGTTTTTAGTAATCCATGTTCAATTTCCGTTTAGGTTTGGTACAATCATAAGTGTGACATTTGTGTTTTTTGTGTCCTGAATATTACTGTGATAAAATGTATATGTAGATCAGGTGACATGGGTATTTCTTCCACCATTTCTGGGAGCAATATGTTGAAGATGTATTAATTAGTACTGGAGTTCAATGAGGTGTATCCTGTGTCTATGAATATAGAGATAATGCATGAATAGACGATATTCTGAATAAATAATATAACTGATTCCACTTTAAATAATGGATTGAATTAATATCTGAAAATATATAGGAAATCTTATATTGATAAACAATCATTCATTCCAACCGGTTATACATCTAATTTTAATATTAGGTTTATGGTTTATCATGAAGAGTGTGTGGGCTTTGTTTCAAAATTGATTATGGAAATCAAATATAATGTGTTTGGAAAGAAGTCTCATGAAAAGACCAGTTAAGAAACCTGGAGGAATACATGTGTTTTGAAGCAGTAAGTGATTGAAAGTGAAACAAATGCCTATAAATTTGTGAACTTGTGGATGAAATATATATCCTATGATGTGCATAAACTGAAGAAATAATAATGTACCAGTGTTGTAAAAAAATGAACGTCAAAATACACATTATGTCCCATACAAATCTACAGGCAATGATGTTTAAGTGGGTCAGTTACTGTAGAAATATTAGGATTTGTATGCAACATTAACTGAAGTTAGTTTTCAGTACTAGAAAACAAATATGTATTTCAGGTGGATGAATATTTCTGAGAATAATCTTGTAAAAAGTTGATTATAAATCCACATACATGAACATGAATGAATTCAGGGAGTTAATGTAAGACACATATATTTCATATTTTGAAAAATCTGGAGAGTGTGTATATATATATACACAGACATTAAAATGTAGCAGTATTTATGCCTATCGAAATTCATCATTAAATATATATCATCAACAGATGCAAAAGTATTTATTTTAGTAAACATGGATTTATGTATAGTGTTTTTCAACTAGGAATCTCACCCATAGTTTGAATTTTCAGTTCCAAAATCGTTTTGGAGGAGTGATCTCTTCTCAAAATTTGTATCTTCCTAGTAACTGTAACCTCAAAAGTATGTATGTGTCATACCAGGTAGGATTCTATATGTGCATATAAAATTACACGTGCTGAATAGGCTACAGAGAAAGGGAGACAGGAATTCACATATTTGTTTACTTTAAAACACATTGAGAACTATTTAAACAAAAAATTTACTGGATTTATAACACCAACCCTTTATCATCCAAAAGACCAGTCCAACTGTACACCATTCCTCCTCTGAACTGCTTGTATTTCTATTCTGTTTGGGTTATTTTTCTCCATCATAATGGTTTAGTAGTCAGAGTCTAGTCAGCTATTGGTTAGTGTCAGGGATTCAGTATTTCGAATGGAAAATTAGATAATGAATCCAATGTGTATGCAAATATGTGCTACACAAAATTTTTCCACTCTCATCCAGAATAATGCCTTCATATTACTTCGGCCCCAAGTAAGACACAATTAGAGGAGAACAGTTAGAAAATCTGTGAATACCTATCAGGAATGCAAAATCCTCAGGAGTTCACAACCTTGGAGGTGGTAGGGGAGTTTCCAAAAGTAAGGGACAGGGTTGATAGATCCAACCTGATCTTTCATTAAAATTGGGGGCCATCTTGCCACAAAGCCATGAAAAGATAATTTTGGCTTTACTATAAATTAGTGCAAATTCTGAACCTGCTTGGAATGCCTACCAGTGCCTTGAACTCACCCATGTCTGGATCTCTGACCAGATAGCAGCGCTCTCTAAAACTTTAATGATACCTCATAAATATTTTTCTTTCCCTGGCCAGACAACGTGTCTCTGAGGCTGTAATGGTCCTCATAAATTCTGATGTTAGGGCCAGCAAAAAAAAAAATGTAATATACCATTAGTGTGATGCTTGTCAAAGTTCTCTTATCTGTAACCCCCCTTTTGTGTATCTTTCTGGGCTACATATCTGGGCTGTAGGAAAGTTGGGTTGCTGTCTTGTTCCCGCCATTTTGGGAGGGAGAGGCAGCCTGGCCGGTTGAAATAATAAGCTTGCCTTAATTTGATTTTAATTGGAGTCAGTGGTCTTTTCTTGCATTCTGGTCTTACATTTTGGAGTTCCAAAGCGAGATAACCCTGCCCGACCAGATCACAAGACCAGACTGTGGAAATTCTGAAGCTGGCCTGCCCTCTAGGGCTCCACACTGGAGAGCCACTCTAGGGGGTGTGCAACTTAAGATGTTCCAAGGCCTTGGATTGAGCCTTCAGTTCCTGGAGCACTGCAGAGAACCAAAGCACTAAAACTATTAGCAAGCTCCTGGTAGAGGAGGCCTCCATAGGTAAGTGACGCTTTTATAACATCTGCTATCCAGTTAAGGGAGAGTACTTCTGATGACAGGGAGGTGGCCTGGGTAGGCTAACATATACCCCTCTCCGGGACAGTAAAGAGAATGGTTCTGTCCTCTGTTCTGTTCTGTAGGGAATTGCTCTTTAAATTTAAGCTCACAAGGTTTTCTAGGTGTTCAAAAATCTAATAAAATATTAATGTCTACAAAATTTCTAATATGCCTTTGTTCAAGGACTTTTCCTTCAACAACAAAAAAAATGGTTTACAATTTTCAATACAATTGTCTAATATTTTAATAAATAAGTAAAGTAAATTTCATATGGGATTACTCATTCATGAGTAGTTTTGTTTGATATCTGATTGATTTACTAAGGTCTGTATAAGTTTGTACTAAAGTGTGTATAAGATTGTAAAATTCAGTCATGTGTTAAAGAGACAAAAATTTCTGAAAACATAAGTTGACCCATAAAACTGTGTTATTAAGTTTTATTTTTTTCTAGAGCAAACAACCATAAAAATTAAACAACTGAATAAATAAGAACTGTTATTTTAGAGAACTGTACTGCCATTTCTTTAAAAGCTAAACTTGGTTAATGTAGAAACATCAATGTAATTGTGTTGCTGTCAATGTGCTCATATCTTCCAGGTATACAAGTCTGTAAGGTAGAAACTTGAAAAGAGCATTATATCAATCTGTTGTTCTAAAGTTATATGGTAAAAAAATATATTGGGGATTTATTTACCTGTTATCAATAAGATATGTAAAGTTTTATGTTACTTTTTACATTGGGGAACCATTTAAATGAATTTTTAGGTTATTGAGAGCCTAATCTATGTAAAGGTTAAAAACTTTCAGCCTTTCTTTAATTCATGTTTTAAATCTGATATCATACGGTGTTAGCAAATGTTCATGTGACCTGACACAATTTATGTAAACTTTGTAAAATGATATTTAAAAAACAAAGATCACCTTTAGATCTAAAACACTAAAGATTCATATAGAGCCCTGCCTTAACTGAAATAAGGCTGTGTGTCCCATCTTACAACATGTGAGAATGACTACGAAAGCAGTAGGTCAGATTTTATTTCATTTAAAGTTATGTTCAAAAGTTTCTTTGGTTTTTGATTTGTGTCAAGATTACTAGGATTTAAACAGGGGATATAGTGTATAACTCAGCCAAAAAATTTAGGGTAGCTGTTACACGAACTAAGTATTTTTACTCTTGTTAAAAATTTTTATTTTGTAATTTCCTAATAAGTGATCTAAAGATTCCCTGTTAGTGTTTTACAGAAGTGTTGCTTTAAGAACACAACATGGGTTAATTTTAGATAATAAGTCATCACCTATAAGACAGAATAATACAGATCCCAATTAATTAAAAGACAAATAATTATAAAGTTATAGACATTAAATCCCAGTACTTGTAATATAAGGCTGTTAAAATTTATTTGCTGGATGTTTCAGATTAGGATTTAATTAAAGTTAAATGAAAAGGGCCAAGAAAACCAATATTTGGCTCTTGCCCTCTGAGTCAGTCTGAATCCAGGGAACAGGGGACTTCTCTAAAGAGCTTTGCAACTCTGGGCCAAATAACCTCCAGATCAGGAAAAATAATGAGACCACTGGAGAACATAAAGCCAATGAGTGCATTTGCCATGAAGAGGAGAGTTATCAGAGAAGGGAGACATTCTTATGCTTCTGAGGGAAACCACATGGTCAAGCAAGACCTGGACCCACCTAACGAAAATGGCACTATCAGAACTGAGAAGCTGCTCTCAAGTTTCCCCAGAATTGACTCCCATAAAAGCTCATCTGACTGTGAAAAATAGATAGAAACAGAAGTCAGTTTGACTGTTTCATCTTAAACAGTTAGCAAAGACAGTTAAAACGAAAACACAGCCATTCCTGGGCATTTTAATTAATCATCATCATCATCATCATAATAATAATAATAATAATAATAATAATAAAATTTTAAGGTATACAATTTATGTTAGCCTCCCAAAATAAGTAAGACTGGAAACTAAAAGAAGGATTCTCAGACAGGAATGCCTGATAACAATAAAAAGAGACTATCAAGAGGAGCTGCCAGAGGCAGATTTTTTAGGTTAAGACCTACTTATATTCCTAACCTGAACAGGTAGTCTTCGTGTCTGCTAGTACGATTATCCAGCCCTGAGTAACAGAAGTGAAGATTTCTCTATTAGACACAAAGGTCATACTAGTAAAAGGATTTTGCAAGATCAGATGACATGAAATTATTACACTGTATCTAATGGGGAAGGACAACTGTAACACTAAAATTAAAAGGTTACGTTGACAGTCCAGATAACTGGGGAAACTAAAGTCTGGTTAGGGAACCTCAATACAGCGACATGTTCCAACTGCTGCAACATTTATTCAGTACTCATGGTTTTTGTTTCTCTCAACTTTCAGGGCAGCTGAACAATAGGTAATCTAAAGGCCCAAAGCAGGGTTTCTCCACTGAGACTTTCATGGTCACACTGATATCTGAGTTTTCTGACATGGTCGCCATTCCTTTCAGCTATTCAGTACATGGCCATGTCACAGAGATTGGAGGTGGTACATACCTTGGACACAAAACCATGAGCCTATTCTACAGAGTGGCCAGAATTCAGAAAGAAAACAGGAACTTAGGAAGATAGCAGGTGTTGCCCATTGATAAGGCAAGCTGCAGTACATTCATAAATTGGGCAGGATGAATGCTGGGAAGCTTTCTACTAGACAGGACACATCCAATGATGCATCCTCTTTTCTAATATCTACAACCACGGACACAGTGGGTTACACAGACATAGAAACACTCGCCTTGTCAAATGACTTAGTAAAAGCTGTTCACTCCAAACCAAGTAAACCGCCTTTCCTACCTATTCTCAGAATATGAGACAAAACCACAAACCCACACCCACACCCACAAAGACACCTCCTTCCCCCAAGTAGGTCTGTGACTATCCGGAGTTTCCTCTGAGTGGTGGACCATGCTATGTTCACCAGAAATGGCCTGTCCTATCTCAGATCTGGTCTCTTTGGCCACCTCTCTGAAATTGTCAGAAGCGAGCGCTGAGCCACTACCTGCTTTCTCAGAAAAGGACCCTCTTCAGAGCTTTCCTGGCATTTGGCCATCCTCACATCAGTAGGTACCAAAAAAGACTGACCCTGTCCTCGGTAAATCCAAACAAGTGAGACCAATGGGACTTGGATTGGGACTGCTTTTGGGTGCCTGGCTTCCCGAATCCCAAGTTCAGAGAATTCCATCACCAAGGAAGTGAGGTGAGGTCACTTCCTTCCTGAACTGAATGAGGTCACTGCCTTGGCAACCAGTTTGTCCTAACAGTTGCTTCCAAGGGTCCCATGAGATGGAGGCTTCCCCTACTCTCTGTGACACTTTCACAAGTTAGAATGATAAATCAAACATAGGCACCCAGGAACAGCTCTCCATAATTGCCTGCTTTGGTCCATCTTCTCTACATTAAGATCAGAGAGGATGATTCAGACACAACCCTTCATCCTGACCAGGTTGCTTTCCATGGTAGATGACTTTTGCTCTCTCAGGTCCTTCATAGCTGCCTATATCTTCTCCAGGGATCATTTCTGCAAGGACCTTTGTGGTTATTAGCAGGTTAAAGATCCCCTACATTCCTGTATTTTAAGACCAACTCTGTCCCTGCTCTTCTGTAATGTAAGATTGAGGGAACAGTGTATGCTTAGGGTTAAAAACAGATTCAATTTCAGTTAGGAATCATTCTACAGGATGAATAAAGGTATTGGGATCCTGCAATATTTACAATATATAGGTGAAATATAATTATGAAAACAGAAATCTAAGTAAGATTTGAAGCCCAGAAGGTCATTGGGCCCTTGATTGGTATACTTAGCTTTGAATTACTTTCTGCACAGATGTCTCAGATAAATCGATATACAATGGCATAGTATCTTGTACCTGGGATGATGGAATGTAGAAGAGAACATTCAGTCAAAAAGTGATAGAAGTTAGGATTAGGAAGATATTCGGTAGGTTTAGGAAGGAGGGAATAATAGATTTGGAACAAATGTTCTTTAGCAATAGGGTTTCGGTTAGAGGGTGAATGTAAGTGTCACCACATGTGAAGATTCAGTCACAATGATGAACTGGGGAAAATATCTAGGAAAGAAGATATCAATTGAGACATTACAAAATCAGGCAAAGTATAAAGTGAGTGACAGGATTAGACTTTTTCAAAAGGGTTGAGTTTGATTATATAATCTTTGGAAGAAACAAATATGTAGTCACCAATAGGATTTTCATTTGAGCACATTAGGCAACCTGGACATGGATGTTTTTAGTAATCCATGTTCAATTTCCGTTTAGGTTTGGTACAATCATAAGTGTGACGTTTGTGTTTTTTGTGTCCTGAATATTACTGTGATAAAATGTATATGTAGATCAGGTGACATGGGTATTTCTTCCACCATTTCTGGGAGCAATATGTTGAAGATGTATTAATTAGTACTGGAGTTCAATGAGGTGTATCCTGTGTCTATGAATATAGAGATAATGCATGAATAGACGATACTGTGAATAAATAATATAACTGATTCCACTTTAAATAATGGATTGAATTAATATCTGAAAATACATACGAAATCTTATATTGATATACATTCATTCATTTCAACCAGTTGTACATCTAATGTTAACATTACGGTTATGGATTATCATGAAGGGTGTGTGAGTTTTGCTTCAAAAGTGATTATGGAAATCGAAAATAAAGTGTTTGGAAAGAAGTCTCACTGAAAGACCCGTCAAGAAACCTGGAGGAATACATGTGTTCTAAAACAGGAAGTGATTGAAAGTGAAACAAATGCCTATAATTTGCGAACTTGTGGATGAAATATATATCCTATGATGTGCATAAACTGAAGAAATTGTAAAGTACCAGTGTTAAATAAAAATGAATGTCAAAAGTCACATCATATCCCATAGGAATCTACTTGCATTGATGTTAAACAGGATGAGTTACTGTAGAAATATTAGGATTTGTATGCACCATTCACTGAAGTTAGTTGTCAGTACTAGGAAACAATATGTATTTAGGGTTGATGAATACTTTTGAGAATAATCTTGTGAAATATTGATTATAAATCCACATACATGAGCATCAATGAATTTATAGAGTGTACAGTAAGACACATATATTTCATATTTTGAAAAATCTGGAGTGTGTGTGTGTGTGTATATGTATATATATATATACATATAACACAGAGACATTAAAAAGTAGCAATACATATGACAATCAAAATTTGTTGTGAAATATATATCATCCACATATATTTGGATATACATATAACACACAGACATTAAAAAGTAGCAATATATATGACAATCGAGATTTGTTGTGAAATATATATCATCCACAGGTCCAAATATATTTATTTTACTCAACATGATTTATGTATAATGTTGTTCAACTAGGAAATTCACGA
This sequence comes from Callospermophilus lateralis, assembly GCF_048772815.1. NCBI lineage: Eukaryota > Metazoa > Chordata > Mammalia > Rodentia > Sciuridae > Callospermophilus > Callospermophilus lateralis. The sequence continues at coordinate 143,551 of NW_027513374.1, forward strand.
ATAGTTTGAATTTTCAGTTCCAACAGCGTTTAGTAGGAGTGATCTCTGCTAACAATTTGTATCTGCCAAATCAGCCATCTCAAAAGAATGTACATGTGATACCAGGTAGGAATCTATATGTGCATATGAAATTACATGTGCTGAATTGGCTACAGAGAAAGGGAGACAGGATTTTTTTTATTTGTTAAATTAAAAACACATGGAGAACTATTTCAACAAAAAATTGACAAGTTTTACAACAGCTACACTTTATCATGCAAAAGGCAATTCCAACTGTACACCATGCCTCTTCTGAACTGCTTGCATTTCCAATCTGTTTGGGTTATTTTTCTCCATCATATTAGGATTAGTAGACAGAGTCTAGTAGGGTTTGGGGTAGTGTCAGGGATAAAGTACTTCCAAAGGAAAATTAGAAAAAGAATTCAATGAGTAGGCAAATATGTGCTACAAAAAATCCTCCCACACTCATCCAGAACAAAGCCTTGACATAACCATTACCCCAAGTATGACACAATTAGAAGAGAAGAGTTTGAAAATCTGTGATTATATATCTGGAATGGAACATGCTCAGGAGTTTACAAACTTGGAGGTGGTTGAGGAGATTCCAAAAGTAAGGGACAGGGTAAACACGCCACAAACATGGAGCTCTGGTGGAATAAAGACTTATTGAGAAACAGCCTCTGAGTTTGGACACATGAAATATATGTTGTTGTCAGGAGCTTTAGCTTCCTTTGTAGTGAGACCATCAAAGCTGGGTCTGCATCTATGTGACCTGGAGAAAGTGGTTTCTTATTTTCCAATGACCATGAGGCAGCAGTGCTGAATTCTATCTTTTTAGGTCAACTGTGGCCATTGGGGACTAAGTGTCTCCCCCCCTGTGGACCGTGAAGTCATTTGGTCATCCTCCATTTTTCCTGGTGTTTCTTGCAGCTGCACTGGGAGTTTGGTATTTGCTTCACGAAATACAAGGAATTCAACTGGGACACAGTGCTGGAGGGAGTTCTGTCACCTGTGGTGAAACAGGGTCAGCAAGAGAATGCACCAACTAGGCTTCTATCCTATATAGCTTGCCCCCTTGACTATAGCAACCTGATTCTGAACATTGCCCTGAAACCTCTCCATATAACAAAATGCCTTTACTTATAAGGGTCTGTTGGCTGCACCATGTCAGTCACAAGCCATTTTGAAGACAATGGCAGATCCACATGGCCCCACTGCAGATGTTTTATCACACTCCTGCCCACCACTCCTCTAGGCCCACTACTCAGAAGGAACCAAGTTACTGGCATCTCTGTTCTACACCATTTTCATGGAATCCAGTCAATCAACGCACTGTGTGGTACACTCATGATCAGAAACAGGACATCCAAAGATTCTCCAGTGCCACCTGTCCATGGGAATTTCAAAAATTTTATGGTATTTATCAGGAAACATTAAATGGTGAGGAAGCTCATTTCATAGAAAGCTGTGGAGAATTTTCACAGGCAAGACTTCCCAAAGAGTGGCCAAAATGTCACATGAAGCCATGCCCATTGAGGTTTACAATGTGAGGTCCATGTGTGTTTTGCCTCTCAACTCTGGCTGTCAAGTTTTTCAGAATAAAATCATGTGATATCCTAGCTGAAATTCCTAGTGCTCTGTGGAAAGCAAACCTGGCCCTAGATCAGTTTCCAAGGGCAACTCTTATCCGTGGCCTCCTAAAATCCCAAAACAGTTCATGGCAATATTTCTCTGATGTCATTTCCTGAACTCAGTATCTAAGGGGAATCACACCAGAGTTCAAGCCAAGGTGGACCCAGTCATCTCTTCCAACTGTCACACAAATAACCAAAATTAAAACCAAAACACTCCCACATGGCCCTCATCTTCTTCCATATAGGCACTCATCATAAACTCCGGTTGGTGGTTTCCATGAGGGACACAGCTCAAGACAGTGTCAAAAATATGCTCCCTTGCCACTCATTTGCCTAAAGTCAGAGTGGCCTGGACACACTTCCGGTGAACCAGGAGTGATCAAATAGGCCTGCCATTAATACTGCTCTGCTTGTCCAATTTGAGGCCTACTGACTGTCAGGTATAAATTCTTTATGCGATTTGGAGTAATGAGAAAACCCAAGAACTTCTGCATGGCTTTGAAGAACTCATTTGACCCAAAGGATCCCTATTCTCACTTGATAGAGGTCAGGAACCTAACAGAGGAAGGCAAGAGACTTCATCCACAATGATTGATCTTTTTGCATTGTGGATTTGGATGCACATATGGGGTCTTTCTTTAGATAAATTAGGTGCTGAGAATCTAAGCCACAGCCTCACACAGGGTGAAGAGGCTGATTGAGACACATCCTTTTCCAAAGCATTTAATCAAAGAAACACAGGTGATGCCTATTCATTTCCATTTGAAAACTGTTTTTTTCAGGATTCAAAAAAGGGTGGCCTGAGGCAAAGACCTTCCTGACATTCAGGGCAACAGAACATTAGGTAAGCAAAAGGCCTAAAGCAGAGTGGCCAGAATTCAGGAAGAAAACAGGAACTTAGGAAGGTAGCAGGTGATGCACATCAATAAGGCTAGCCACACTCTATTCATAAATTGGGCAGGATGAACGCTGGAAAGCTGTCTACTAGACAGGAAACAATCATTGATGCATTCTCTTTTTTAATGTCTGCATCCACAGACACAGTGTGATACACAGATATAGAAACACTCCCCTTGTCAAATGACATTCTAGAAGCAGTCTAGTCCAAACCAAACAAACCGCCTTTCCTACCTATTCTCAGACCATGAGACATAACCACAAACACACACCCACAACCACAAAGGCACCTCCTTCCAGCAAGTAGGTCTGTGACTAACTGGAGTGTCCTCTGACTGACAGACTTTCCCTGAAATGTCCTGTCCTGTCTCAGATCTGGTTTTTTGGGCAAGTCTCCAAATTTGTCAGTAGCCAGTGCTGAGCCACTACCATTTTTTCAGGACAGGCCCCTCTTCAGAGCTTTCATGGCATTTGCCGATCCTCACATTAGAAGGTACCAAGAATGACTGACCCTATCCTTGTTAATTCCAATCAAGTGAGCACACTGAAACTGGGACTGGGACTGGCTCTGGATGCCTGGCTTCCTGTATCCCATGTTCAGAGAGTTAAATCAACAAGAAAATGAGGTGAGGTCACTTCTTTCAGGAACTGAATGAGATCACTGCTTTGGTAACCATATGTCCTAACAGTTGCTTCCAAGAGTCCCATGCGATGGAGGCTGCCCCTATTTCCTGTGACACTTTTACAAGTTAGAATGGTATATCAACCATAGGCACCCTGTAAGAGCTCTCAACACAGGCCTGGATTGGTCCACCTTCTCTACATTGAGAAGAGAGTGCCTCATTCAGACAATCCACATCAAGTTGTTTGCCATGGATGATGACTTTTGCCCTCTCAGGTCCTTCATAGCTGAATACATCTTCTCCAGGGATCATTTCTTCATGGACCTATGAGGTTCTCAGCAGGTGGAAGATCCCCTACATTCCTGTATTTTAAGACCAACTCTGTCCCTGCTCTTTTGTAAAGTTAGATTGAGGAAACAGTGTATGGTTAGTATTAATAACATGTTCAATTTGGATTAGGAATCATTCTGCTGGATTAATAATGGTATAGGGAACCTGCAATATTTATAAGAATATAGAGGAGAAATATACGTATGAAAACAGAAATCTAGGTACGATTTGAAGCCCAGAAGGGCATTGGGCCCTTGATGGGGATACTTAGCTTTGAATTACTTTCTGCACAGTTGTCTCAGATAAATCGACATACAATGGTAAAGGACCATTTACCTTGGATGATTGAATGTAGTGAAAGAGGAAGAGTCGGCAGGATTAGGAAGGTAATCGGTATATTTTGAAAGAAGAGTGAGTATAGGATTTGGACCAAAAGTTCTTTAGAAATAGGGTTTCTTGTAGAGAATGACTGTAAATGTCAGCACATGTGAAGAGTCAGTCACAATGATGAACTGGTGAAAATATGTAGGAAAGCAGATATCAATAGAGACATTAGGAAATCAGGCAAAGTATAAAGTGAGTGATTGGATTAGACAATTTCAACATGCTTGAGAGAATATATAATCTTAGGAAGAAACAAATATCTAATTACCAATAGGATTGACATAAGAGAGCATTAGGCAAACTGAACGTGGATGTTTTTAGTAATCCCTGCTCACTTTCCATTTAGATTTTGGTAGAAGCATCAGTGTGACCTTTGGTTTTTGTGTCCAGAATATTACTGTGATAAAATATATTTGTAGATAAGGTGACATGAGTATTTCTTCCACCAGTTCTCAGAGCAATATTTTGAAGACTTATAAATTAGTATTCGGGATACAAATAAGTTTACCCTGTATCTATGAATACAGAGATAATGCATTAATAAATCATAATGTGAATAAATAATATAACTAGTTCCAATTTTAAATAATGGATTTAATTGATATCTGAAAATATACAGGAAATCTTATATTGATATACATACATTCATTCCAACGAGTTAAACATCTAATGGTAATATTAGGGTTATGGTTTATCAGGAAGAGTGTGTGAGTTTTGCTATTGTGGGTGAAGGAAAACGCGAGCCAGATGCAGTTTGGCTAGCCTAGATTACTATGTTTACCCGGCAGTTATCAAAGCCACAAAAGCCAAGGCTGTGTGAGGAAAAGCCGACTTCTTCTGTGAGTCATAGGGATGTGAGCATATAGGGGCTGCCTAGAGGAACCCAAACTTTTCATCAAATTCAGTACACAGCATTGGCCATATTACCAATTAACAACCAAAACTGATGGCCCCCAGGGGGGTCTCTATAACCTCAAATTCTGTGTGACCTTTTTAACTGCGGCAAGTGCTCAATAGCGTGGAAGGAAATTCCCCTATGTGGAGGCCTTTTTCCTCCTTCACTCAAATCCTGAACTATACATCTCCAATAGATCCTCACCCTCTGCCATCTACTCCAGATGCTCTGCTGTCAATCCCACCTCAGCAACCTGATTTCTCCTCTCCAATTACTAGATCAAATACCCAAACCACCGCTGGTTCTCAGACAATTGCCCCCTTGCTGAGGTAGCAGGTACTGAGATACCCCTCTGCCCACTCACTAATCTCTTCTCCTGTCAGTGTCCGCACCGGGTCCCAACAGGTCCTTTTACCAGCTAACCCAAAGCTCAAACAGGCAGAGGAGAGCCCTCAGACCCCTATCCAAGATGTAATGAAAATGGCCTTTAAAGTTGCTTTGTCAACACTGAAAACAGGTTACTAAGAATTTGAAGTCCCTCACAGGCTTTTTGAGATACTCACTCCCATCTTCCCCTCTGGTCTATCTGTTCTACTGCTCAACTTTTTGATGCTAGGAAAATCCCAAAGCCCTTTCCCATTATTCTTTTACATCTCTTCTTCCTAATTCTCAGATCCACGGAGCTGCTCTCACCACCCGCCTTTCACGTCTTCCCCCTCTGTACCAGGACCACAGAAAATTCTTAACTGACCTTCTCCAGAAGTCTTCACCATGGCTGAATTTAGGACTTTTAGCAAAAGAGTCCCAATGAAGGAGTTCAATGTAGATAAACTTCCTCTTTTCTTGTTGCCCTGTTCTACGTACCATGGGCTGGAAAAATCAGCTCTGCTATGCTAGACACCCCTTTACTAGTTTTTCACAAAATATGTGAACAAGGCCTCTGGCCTTGAGCTGGGGCTTCACAGAGATGGCTACATTTCTAAGATAAAGAAGTTACCAACTGGGCTCCATGGTAATAGCTGGCAGGGAGAAAAAAAAGGGAAGACAAAATCTCTCCCCCTCCCAAGTGTCCTTAAAAACTAAACTTGCATAGAACAGAGGAAATAAAACAGAAACAAAAACAGCTTTTTGTGAACTTCTGCAGACTGTGAACTTCTGAGCCACTTTACCTACATGTTGGGTACAAAATTCTGAAACTACCTAAACTTGGGGTTCAGCGGATTAATTGATTACAACAGAAGCAATGCCCTCTAAATCCGTTTGCAACCAAATAGGATTGTTTCCCTAGCTTCGGTGCTATCTTAGGTGCCTTGCCTTGTCTGTCCCTACAAAAGTGTAATTCTATATACTTAAACATTGTTAATGGGTTCATAAAATGGTCAACAGATGTGATTAATTATGTAATGGTGCAGATGATTCCCAGAGTGCTCTATCATTAAACAGGTTCATTTAAAAATCAAATAGGGGGGCAAAAAACTCGGTTCCGCTGGGAGCTGTTTTCCTCACTTTAGCCATCCTATTCGGAATAGGAGTTGCTGCAGGGGTGGGCACAGGAACCACTGCCCTAGTCCATGGGACACAACAAATAACCCAATGACAAGTACCAATAGACCAAAACTTAAAGATATTAAAAACCTCCATCACAGCTTTACAGGAATCTTTAACCTCGCTCTCTGAAGTAGTTTTACAGAACAGGCGACATTTGGACCTTCTCTTCATGAGAGAAGGGGCCTTTGTGCTGCATTGAGGGAAGAATATTGTTTTTATGCTGACGATAATGGAGTTGTAAAAGAATCTATGAGTAAATTAAAAAAAAACGCCTTGAAGAGTGTCAACGAGAGACAGAGGCCCAAAAATGGTGGTTTGAGTCTTGGTACACACAGTCCCCGTGGGTAACTACACTTTTATCAGCCTTGGCCGGTCCTTTAATAATCTTCATATTATTGCTAACTGTAGGGCCCTGTATGCTCAACCGTGTAGTTTCTTTTCTCCAAGCTCAAATTGGACAAGTTAAACTTCTGGTAATCAGACAACAATGTTTCCGACTAGCAGACATGAATTGTGACACCCCCCAATGATCACTTTTATGATTAAAAGTAACCAGAACAAGAAGTGGGGAATGAAAGGATAATAAAATAGGTACTTGTCAATTTCTGTTTTTCTGTATGCTTAACAAAACACTGTTGAAATCTTGAGAACTGTTTGCTTATCTTGTTCCCCAAATGTACTGTCCCCAATTGCCAAACTGCAGAATGTACTCCCTCACACATTTGCAAACAAACCGCCCACTTGCCATGACCCATCAATAAATTTCACTCCCTGCCCTCTCTAAGGAAAGTATATAAGCTCTGCATAAGCTGTTCTCAGGGCTCTCTGCTAAATTCAAGTGAGCTCTGAGCCACAGCATGCTGGACTCCCAATAAACACTTTGCTGTTGCATGTGACAGTCTCTTGGTGGTCTCTTACTCCAACGCTCGACCAACCTTTACATTGGTACAATCATAAGTGTGACCTTTGCTTTTTGTGTCCAGAATATTACTGTGATAAAATGTATACATAGGTCAGGTGACATGAGTATTTCTTCCACCATTTCAAGGAGGAATATTTTGAAGACATGTAAATTGGTATTGGGGGTATAAAGAGGTGTACCCTGTGTCTATGAATATAGAGATAATGCATGAATAGACAATATTGTGTATAAATAATATAACTGGTTCCACTTTAAATAATGGATTGAATTGATATCTGAAAATATATAAGAAATCATATATTGATATACAATCATTCATTCTAACCAGTTATACATCTAATCGTAATATTAGGGTTATGGTTCATCATGTAGGGTGTGTGAGATTTGCTTCAAAATTACTTATGGATATCAAAAATAATGTGTTTGGAAAGAAGTCTCATGAAAAGACTAGTCAAGAAAAATGAAGAAATATATGTGTTCTGAAGTAGAAAGTGATTGAAAGTGAAACAAATGCCTATAAATTTGCAAACTTGTGGATGAAATCTATATCCAATGATGTGCATAAACTAAAGAAATTGTAATGCACCAGTGTTGAAAAAAATTAACATCAAAATACACATCATGTTCCATAGGAGTCTACTTGCATTGATGTTAAACTTGGTCAGTTACTGAAGAAATATTAGGATTTGTATACACCATTCACTGAAGTTAGTTTTCAGTAGTAGGAAACAAATATGTATTTCAGGTGGATGAATATTTCTGAGAATAATCTTGTGAAAAGATAATTATAAATCCACATACATTAATATGAATGAATTTAGGAAATGTATAATAAGACAGATATATTTCATATTTTGAAAAATCTGGATAGTATATATATACTATATATATATATATATATATATATATATACAGATATTAAAAATTAGCACTATATGCCAATTGAAATTCACCATGAAATATATATCATTCACAGATCAAAAATATTCATTTTACTGAACATGGATTTATATATAATGTTGTTCAGCTAGGAAACTCACCCATAGGTTGAATTTTCAGTTCCATCAGCATTTAGGAGGAGTGATCTCTTCTCACAATTTGTATCTGCCAAGTCAGCAACCACAAAATAGTGTACGTGTGGTACCAGGTAGGATTGTATATGTGCTTATAAAAATACATATGCTGAATAGGCTACAGCGAAAGGGAGACAGGAATTCACATATTGGTTAACTTTAAAAACAACTGGAGAACTATTTCAACAAAAAATTGACTAGATTTATAACTCCTACCCTATACAGTGCATAAGGCAAGTCCAAATATACACCAGGCCTCTTTTGAAATGCTTGTATATCAATTTTTGGGGGGTTATTTTTCTCCATCATATTAGGATTAGTACACAGAGTCTAGTAGGGTATGGGGGTAGTGTCAGGGATTCAGTATTTCAATTGGAAAATTGGAAAATGAATCCAATGTGTATGCAAACATGTGCTACACAAAAATACTTCCACTCTCATCCAGAACAATTCCTTGACATTTCCTTCGCTCCAAGTAAGACACAATTTGAGGAGAAGAGTTATAAAATCTGTGAATATATATCTGGAATGAAAATTGCTCAGGAGTTTAGAACTTTGAAAGTGGTAGACCAGTTTCCAAAAGTAAGGGACAGTGTAAACTCCACAATCATGGAGCTCTGCTGGCCTAAAGACTTCTTCAGAAACTGCCTCTGAGGTTAGGCACTTGAAATATATGTTGTTGTCAGGAGCTTTAGCTTCCTTTGTAGTGAGACCATCAAAGCTGGGTCTGCATCTATGTGACCTGGAGGACATGGTCTCTTATATTCCAATGAACATTAGGCAGCAGTGCTGAATTCTCTCTTTGTAGATAATTGTGGCCACTGGGGGCTAAGTGTCTCCCCATGTGGAGTGTGAAGCTATTTGGTCACCTTCCACTTTTTGTGGTGTTTCTTGCCGCTGCACTGGGAGTTTGGTATTTGCTTCACGAAATTCAAAAAGTTCAACTAGGACAAACTGCTGGAGGGAGTTCTGTCACGTGTCGTGGGTCAGGGTCTACAGGAGAATACACCAATCTGGCTTCTATCCCACATAGCTTGCCCCTTGACCATAGCAACCTGATTCTGAACATTGCCCTCAAACTTCTCCATATAACAAGATGCCTCTACATACAAGGTTCTGCTGGCTGCTCCATGTCAGTCACAACCCACTTGAAAGCCAATGGCAGATCCACATGACCGCACCACAGATTTTTTAACACACACGTGCACAACACTTCTCTACGACCACTAATCAGCAGGCTCCAACTTACTGACATCTCTGTTCTACATCATTATCATGAAACCCTGTCAATCAAGGCAGTGTCTGGTACACTCAAATCAGCAACAGGACATTCATGGTTGTCCAGTGCCACCTGGTCATGGGAATTTCAAAAATGTCATGGTATTTATGTAGCCATTTTTCAAGGATGAATTTGGAGGCACTCTGGGTTTCAATTCATTCAGGTACCGTTAAATGGTGAGGAAGCTCATTTCAATTAATGCTCTAGAGAACTCTCACAGGCAAGTTTTCCCAAAGAGTGGCCAAAAAGTTACATGAAGCCAGGCCCATAGAAGTCTACAATGTGAGGTCCATGTTTGTTTTGACTCTCAACTATGGCTGCCAAGTCTTTCAGAATAAAATCACATGATATCATTGCTGAGATTCCCTGTGCTGTGTGGAAAGCCACCCTTGGTCTAGATCTCAGTTTCCAAGGGTGACTCCCATGTGTGGCCTCCAAAAATCTCAACACATTTCATGGCAATAATTCTCTGAGGTCAGTTCCACAACACAGTCTCTAAGGGGAATCACACCAGAGTTTAAACCCCGGTGGACCCAGTCATCTCCCAACCGCCACACAAATGACCAGAATTAAAACCAAAACACTCCCACATAGCCCTCATATTCTTCCATATATACACTCATCATAAACTGTGGCTGGATATTTCCATGAGGGGCACATCCAAAGACAGTGTTCAAAAAAAGCTCCCTTGCCCCTCATTTGCCTAAAGTCATTGTGGCCTGGACACCCTTCCTGTGAACCAGGAGTGATCAAGTAGGCCAGCTCTTAATACTGCTCTGCTTCTGCAATTTGAGGCCTACTGCCTGTCAGGTATAGACTCTTCATGTGATTTGGAGTCATGAGGAAACCCAAGCACCTCTGCATGGCTTTCAAGAACTCATTTGACCCAAAGGATCCCTATTCTCACTTGATAAAGGTCATGAAACTAAGAGAGAAAGGCAAGAAACTTCATCCACAAAAACTGAACTTTTTGCCATTTTTTTTGGATGCACACATGGGATCTTTCTTTAGATCCATCTGGTCCTGAGAATTTAAGCCACAGCCTCATACAGGGCCAAGATGCTGATTCAGACGCATCCCTTTCCAAAGCAATTAAGCAAAGAGCCACAGGTGATGCCCATTCTTTTCCATATGAAAATTAATTTCTTCACGCTTCACAAAGTGTGGCCTGAGGCAAAAACCATCCTGACATTAAGGGCAACAGTACAATAGGCAAGCAAAAGGCCCAAAGCAGGGTTTCTCCTCTGAGACTTTCCTGGTCACACTGATATCTGAGTTTTCTGAGATGCCCCCATTCCCTTCAGCTATTCAGTACATGGCCATTTCACAGAGTGTGGAAGTGGTTTATATCTTGGACACAAAACCATGAGCCCATTCTGGAGAGTTTCCAGAATTCAGGAAGACAACTGGAACTTGGGAAGATAATAGGTTTTGCCCATCTATAAGGCAAGCTGCAGTCCATTCATAAATTGGGCCGGATGAATGATGGGAGCTTTCTATTAGACAGGACACATCCATTGATGCATTGTCTTTTCTAATGTCTACAACCACGGACACAGTAGGATACACAGATATAGAAACACTTGCCTTGTCAAATGACATACAAGAAACAGTCCACTCCAAACCAAACAAACCGACTTTCCTATCTATTCTCAGAACATGAGACAAAACCGCATACTCACACCCATACTCAAACGGCACCTCCTTCTCCCAAGTAGGTGTGTGAATATATGGAGTGTCCTCTGACTGGTGGGCCATACTCTGTTCCACCGAAATGCCCTGTAGGGTCTCAGATCTTGTCTCCTTTTCCAACTCTGTGAAGTTGCCAGGAGCCATTGGTGAGCAACTATCTGCTTTCCCTGGAAAGGCCCCTCTTCAGAGCTCTCCTGGCATTTGGCCATCCTCACATCAGTAGGTACCAAGAAAGACTGACCCTATCTTTGGTAAATCCAAACAAGTGAGCCCAATGTGACTGAGACTGGGACTGGCTCTGGAAGCCTTGCTTCCTGGATCCCAAGTTCAGAGATTTCAAACACCAAGGAAGTTAGGTAGGTCAATTCCTTCAGAAACTGAAAGAGGTCACTGCCTTGACAACCACTTTGTGCTAACAGTTGTTTCATAGGGTCCCATGAAATGGAGGCTGCCCCTACTTCCTGTGACACTTTCAAAAGTAAGAATGGTATTTCAACCATAGGCACCTGGGAACAGCTCTCCACACAGGCCTGGTTTGGTCCATCTTCTCTATATTAAGAAGAAAGCGGCTGTTTCAGACACATCCCTTCGTCCTGACCAGGGTTTTTGCCATGGAAGATGATTTTTGCTCTCTTAGGTCCTCCATAGATGCCTACATCTTATCCAGGGATCATTTCTGCATGGACCTTTGAGGTTCTCAGCAGGTGGAAGATCCCCTACATTCTTGTATTGTAAGACCAACTCTGTACCTGCTCTTCTGTAAAGTGAGATTGAGCGAACAGTGTATGGTTAGGGTTAATAACAGGTTCGATTTGGGTTAGGAATCCTTCTGCGAGATGAATAATGGTATTGGAACCAACAGAAATCTAGGTAAGATTTGAAGCCCAGTAAGGCATTAGGCGCTCGAGTGGGATACTTAGTTTTGAATTATATTCTGCACAGACGTCTCAGATGAATCGATATACAATGGCATAGGACCTTGTATCTTCGATGATTGAATGTTGAAGAGAACATCCAGTCAAAAAGGGATAGTAAGTAGGATTAGGATGATAGTTGGTAGGTTTAGAAACAAGAGTGAGTATAGGAGTGGGACCAAAATTTCTTTAGCAATAGGCTTTTGCGTAGAGATTGAATATAAATGTCAGCACATGTGAAGAGTCAATCACAATAATGAACTGGGATAACATCCTCACTCCATTGGTGCATCCTCCGCCAAGTGGAGGGGCCCATGGGGGACGAACCCTTATGGCAAGGGCAGAAGATAGTTAGTCAGAGCTGTTAATCATACTTTTATATAAGAAAGAGAGATCTGTGGGGATGTAAACTTAAGAAATAAGCCTGTGAGAAGGGTAGAACATCCTTTTAAATGTTGGCAGCACGGTCTTCCATCTCCAGACGATGATGGACCTGTATGGGTTTAGAGGCCAAAATATTAATCTGTTCTTTAATAAATTGTACCAGCCTGTTTATAATGAAGGGTCCTATGGACCCAATTATAAGTAAACCCAACAAAGGGCCTAATCGGGGAAGAAGGTAGGGTAGAAATCCATAAAGCCCAGTCCAGAGGGGATTTTCAAATAGTTCGCATCATCTCTTTCTAGATCTTATTGACGGTGCTTAATTTTAGTGCATACTATGCCTGATTTATTGGCATAAAAGCAGCATCGTTCCCCTAAGCCCAAGCAAATACCTCCCTGGTTATCTGTCAGCAAATCTAAGCCTCGTCTTTTTGAAGGAACACTTCTGCCTGGGAGTCTATTTGGTCCTGCAGATCTTTAATGGTTCCTGATAGAGTTTGTACATCATTTATAAGTTGTTGAGACAGGCGATGGTAAGAGTGTATAGCTGTGCCTAAGCCAGTGTACCTATGCCCACAGCAGCTGTTATTCCAAAGCTGGCAATGAGTGGTAAGGCCTGTATTGCCCTCCTGTGTCTTTTGACTAAGGTGTCTAGGCTAGGAATGGGTAGAGGTTCGTCTCCTGGGACTATAGTTATATCAGGGAGTAATCAGGCAAGAACAGAGCCACCGGTCCAATTCGCTGGAAGCCTGGGGAAGGCCAAGTTTCCTCCACCCATTAAAACTCTGCCATTGGGAGGACAAAGAGTTGGGGTGGGTGAGGAATAATTTTGTATGTTGAGCAATTTTCAAAGAAAGTAACTCCAACATCAATATCATAGGTGTTATTCTGCATCGCGCCTAAAAGACATAATGTAATAGTGACTATAAGTTGTACTTAAAAAGGAAATCCGGGTTGGCATGTATTATCATTGTCTATGATAGAATTAATAGGAACTGCCATAGTCATAATTGCCCCTGTTGTCATGCAGAGCCAGCAATCACCAGCAAGGGTGTGGTTGGAATTATTAAGCAAGTAGAAGGTAGTTTCCAAAATATCTAATGTATTGGTATCTAAACCTGGGAGCTGAGATTTAGGCAACATTAAGGGATGATATGTGAGCTCAGGGATTTGGGGTTTCAAAAGTTTGATTATGTGAGGATGTTTGACAGCATCAGTGGTTCTTCCACCATCAGTGACCCCTGTAGGGGCCTTAATGGGCCAGCAGGAGGGTTTACCGACAGGGCCTTGGCAACCAGCTGACTGTAGCTTGGTGTATTTGCCTTCTACTCCCTGGTCAAATAGAACGGAGGTATAATGAATAGTGGTCCCCCCTGCTGCATGAGTTTTAGTTTGGGAGGCTTCAAAAAATTGTTCTCCGTGCTTGTTAACACAAATTGAGGGCAACACATAACAAGAGTCATGCCACGCCTGGGTATGTGAACAGGTTGCAGAAAAATTTTGGAGAGCTTTACTTGTACTAGGGGGAATAAACTTTGGCTTGTTAACACATACCCATTTAGGCTGATGAACTCCTCCAAGTTTATGGTCAACCTCGGCATGGAGGTAAGCCACCTTAGTCACGCAGTCAGCAGTCTCGGTCCAACTAGTGGGAGCCTGAGTCCAAGATCATCACTTGCATTCACAGGGGGGCCCAAAAACTTACACCATGATGTTGGAACGTGGAGGGCCAAGGCCTCCATGTACAAACCTGTTAAGCAGAAGTGCCTAAATCAGGATCCTCACACAGATTGTTGGCTGCATCTGAAAAAGAACAAAATTTGTCCTCAGGGGGAGGCCCTCCATCCCTGTGTTGAGGTAAGTCATTAACCTGTTTAACCAGGCATTCTGGTAACCATCTTGGGGCTGATTGCTCTTTGTCCAAAAGACAAGCTGAGCCTCGTCCCCAGATGAGAACAGGATCTGGACCTTTCCATTTATTTGTAAGGGAATTGCACCACATAAGAGGTGGGCGAACAGAATTGGACAAGGGATGCCAGTTTCTGTCTGCGGCCGAATGGCCTTCACTGTCTAGGGTAAGAAAAATAAGGGCAAGTAAGGCATGGTTAAGGCGATGCCTGGGAGTGGTAAATACAAGGGTGGAAGCCTTATGGAGGCTTATCCAAGTCTATAAGGTAAGGTGGGCACGTTCCACAATGCCTTGGCCCTGAGGGTTGTATGGAATTCCAGTAGTATGACGAATTTGCAAGGTAGCACAAAACTATTTAAACTTGGCACAGGTATATGCAGGATAATTATCTGTTTTAATATGTATTCGTTTACCCATTATGGAAAAGGCTGAAATAAGAGGAGAAAGAACATATTTGGTAGCCTCTCCTGAATGTGGTGATGCAAAAATAAAGTCGCTGAAGGTATCTATAGAAACGTGTATATATTTGGTAATTTCAAATTCAGGAAAATGAGTAACATCCATTTTCCAAAACTGATTGGGCAGTAATTCTTGGGGGTTAACTCTCATGTGTTGAATGGGGAGGGAGACAGTGCAACCTGGGCATGCTTTTACTATTTCTCGTGCCTGTTGCATGGTAATTTTACAAAGTAATTGAAGGCTCTTGGAATTTAGATGGTGAAGATTGTGTAACTCTGTGGCCTTTTGAATGGAGCCCACAAAAATTGGAAAGATGGAATCAGTTGCTGCATCAGCTTGGGCATTACCTTGTGTTAGAGGCCTGGGATGATCAGAGTGTGCCCTGATGTGTTCTAAGAAAAATGGGTGTTGTCTGGCCTGAATTAGCTTCTGAAGCTGATGAAAAAGAAAGGCCACATTGGAAGAAGCCTTAATGGTGGGGGAAATGTCCAGCAGGGGCACAGAATGAGCAATGTAGGCACTGTCTGTATAAATATTAACAGGATTATCAAAAAATATTATAAAAAATTGTGTTATGGCAAACAATTCCACAACCTGTGCTGACTGATAGATAGTATCAAAGATGGTAGGCTGGTTATTGACAACAAAGAGCACTCAGCCATTACTGGAACCGTCTGTAAAGACATTAAGGGCTTGAGGAATGGGAGCCTTTTGAGTAATTTTGGGAAAAATAAATGGATGTAACTGGACAAAATGTAAAAGGGGGTCATTGGGGAGGTGGTTATCAATTGTTCCCCAAAAGCCTGATAGGGCAATACCCCATTCATCCTGTGTCTGTATTAAAAATTTGGTTTGGTCCTTCATATATGGAATTAAATTATTATGAGGTTCTTTGCCAAAATGTTGTCGAGAATCAAATGACGTTTAATAATAATAGAAGCTACCTGAGCAAGATTAACAGTAATAACCTTGGAGGATGTGGTGGGTAAATGGACCCAAAGCAAGGGGCAGCCTTTATTTTTAAAATGTGGATCTCGCTGCCAAATTATTCCTGTGGGTGTATGAGGAGTTTGTTAAATGACCAGAACCATAGGAAGGTTATAAGAAATTTGTGTAACAAACTGTTGGGCAATGGCTTCTGTGACTTGGTTTAATGCCTGTAATGCCTCGTGTGTAAGCTTTTGAGAGGAGGAGGGGTGGGAATCACCTCTCAAAATATAATTAAGGGACAAAAGTACACAAGTGGGTAATTTTAAATATGTTCTTAGCCATTTAATATCCCCCAGTAATTTTTGAAAATCATTAAGAGTGTGAAGATGGTCCACACGTAGTTGTATTTTAGGAATTTGAATCTGATTATCTTGAAGTTTAAGGCCCAAATAGGTATAACAGTCCTGTGTTTGAACCTTATCAGAAGCTATCTGTAGTCCCAAGGTAGTGAGGGTTTTGTAAAGGTCCAGGTAACAATTATTAACGTCATGGATATTAGGTGCAGCAATTGACAAATCATCCAATTAATGTAAAATATGAATTTGTGAACATTGCTCTCTCACAGGGTCTACTGCTTGAGCAACGTATTTTGGGCTAAGACTAGGGCTGTTGGCCATACCTTGGGGAAGAACCTTCCATTGAAATCTCTGCATAAGGCCCTGAAAATTAATGTGAGGGAGACTAAAGGCAAAATAGGGTCTATCCTCAGGATGTAAAGCAATGGTGAAAAAGCAATCTTTTAAGTCAACAACCATTTTACAATAGTTTTTGGGAATAGCCACTGGTGTGGGAATGCCTGGCTGTAGTGCTCCCATCAGGCATATAACTTTATTAATGACACACAAATCTTGTAAAAGGCGCCACTTGCCTGATTTTTTCTTGATTACAAAAATAGAATTATTCTATGGTGAGCTTGATGGCTCTACATAGCCAGCTGCCAGCTGTTCCTGCACTAACATGGAGGCAGCCTCCAATTTTTCTTGGGTAAGGGGCCACTGATCCACCGACACAGGAGTCTGAGTCTCCCAAATAATTTTATCTGCATGGGGTACAGGAGGGTCAGGGACCAACACTAAAAATCCAAATACCCAAGTCTATATGTATTTGTTTTTTGTAAGGGTTGTATAGGCTCAACCAGTCCTTGTCTCAGTCTCCCCATGCCTGTACCAGGGACAAAATTCATATGAAGCATTTGATGAGTCACCATGGAATTGGGACTGGAAAGAATAACTTACATTTGACTCAAAATATCTCGGACGTATAGGTTAAGATGAAGGTCAGGAACAAAGAAAGGAGTGACAGTTCCCATATTACCCTCTTTTTCAGTCCAGCTAAGAGCCCTAGAGCTGACCAGAGGATTTTTTGACTGTCCTATCCCTTTAAAGTCTGTCAAGGATGGGGTGAGGGGTCAACCTGTTGGCCAGTATTTTTGAGAAATAATTGTGGCATCAGCTCCAGTATCAAGAATTCCTTGGAATTCCTTTCCTTCAATAAGTAAGATAAGGGTGGGTCTATTGTGAGAAATGGGCTGAACCCAATATACATCAGAGGAGCCCAAGGAGGTAGTCCCCCTCGGTAGGTTTGAGTGGTGGAAGTGCCTCCTGAATCCAAGGGAAGGAGTATTAATTGTGCAAGTCTTGTTCCTGCTGGGATGGCCGCAACTCCATTAATAGCTGTGGCCAGTATTTTTATTTCTCCAGTGAAATCATTGTCTTTAATGCCAGGGAAGACCTAAACACCTTGTAAGGTAGTAGAGGCTCTTTCAAGAATAAGGGCACACATATGAGATGGAGTGGGACCCATAATTCCAGTGGGTATTATCTGGGGCCCTTGCATTGAGTCTAATATTGTATCGGTGGCGGCAAAAAGGTCCAATCCTGCGCTGCCTGGGGTGGCTAATTGGAATGAGGCAATTGTGGAGAAGGATTTTGAGATAGGCTGCTGAGGGCATTTGTCTTAGATCTACACTCACTGGCCCAGTGATGACCTTTACCTCATCTAGGGCAAAGGGTAGCTGGGGGCAGTTTAGCCTCAGTTTGAAAAGACACTATTCTTAGGCTTTGTTTGCCTGTCAGACACTCACGTGCAAAATGGCCAGGTTGTTTACAAGTAAAGCAACTACGTGAGCCAGGATTGTGAAAGGCCTTGGTAAAGGTGGCACCGAGGGTGAGACCCATGGCAAGGGCTACACCCAACGCTGCACAGAGTCCAATAAAGTCAGAAAGTTTCACTTTTTTCTTATGTGGTCGAAGAACATCCTGACATGCCAGGTTGGCATTTTCAAAGGCAAGATGTTTTACAAAGGTGCTTTCGTTTTCGCTTGGTCCAAGCAAGAATCCCGCAGCTAGGTTAAGCCGGGGAACAAAGTCGCTATAAGGCTTGTCGGGCCCTTGTCGAATTTTTGCCAGGGAAGTCGTAGCAGAGGCCTTTTGAGGGAGGCGTCTCCAAGCATGTAAGCCAGCCATCTGAATCTGTGTCAAAAGTCCAGCAGGGAAACGTGCCAGTTAAGTTTTAGTGTCAAAAGGCGCATTGCCCACTAGCTTAACATAAGTCCAGGAATTAGAGGAGGGCTTAGTTAAATTTTTCTGAGCAGTTTCCTGACAGTGCTCTTTGAAATCTGCATTCCATAACAGGAAGTCTGCGGCATTGAGGGTAGCTTGGTCTAAAAATTTCCAATCATTGGGAGTAAGACATTGTGTCATGTAGCTTTCTAATAAAGCCTACGTGTAGGGTGCAATGGGTCCATAGTGAGCACAAGACTTTTTAAGTTTTTTCAAGAAAACGCATGCTTAATGTTTTGTAGACACTCTGGGTTCCTTCCTGCCTAGGGATGAAGTCCTCATCCTCTGAGTCCTGATCTCCTTGATCCATTTCCCCCGCTTCCTCCTCTTGATCCTCGTCTAAGTCTTTGACATCAACCTGGGCAGGCTTAACTATCTAACTGAGGGTGACTGAAAAGTGAGAACAGTCCAATGGAGCGGCTTAGCCTTTGTATTAGACCACTTTGGGCCAGCTTGTGTTGACTCCATGCCTAAGGCTAATGAATAAAGCTCAGAGTCAAGGGATCTTAATTCTTTTTAAACTTGGATCTCTTCCAGTCTATGTTGGAGAGACTCTCCCAAGGGAGCCAGGTTAGGCAAGGGAATTGGGGAAAAATATCTCTTGGGGGGATTTGGCCCCTGAAGGGCCAGAGCACAAAAAGCAGGAGAGATATAGGAGGGAGGTGGATGTGTAAGTCCTATAGGCTGTGGCTGGGTCCTAAGCAGTGGCAGGTCATCTGTATCATAGGGAGTTGCTTCCTTCTCCAAGTTAGCCTTCTCCCCAGGGGTCAATGTGTCTCCAGGATTTAAAACTGGATAAAGGCGGTTGGTAACCATTGGAGCCCTATTCATTAGGGTAGTATTTTGAGGGGGACCAGGAAGGTTTCCAGGGTCCTGGGGAGACTGAGAATGGTCTATGTCTATACTAACTGATGGGCATGCGAGGGGGGACGAGAGGTCTTTTGCATAGTCTCTTTCCTAATTCTGAAAAGTTTTAAGGTACCATTGTCAAAGGGTGAACTTTTAAGAAATTCATTAATTAATTTCCAGTAAGAAAAGGTGGGAACAGGCAATTTTTCTGTCCAAAGGATTCATAATAATCTTTTAAACAGTCTCCTACTCTAAGCCATCTTTTACCATTAATGGTCCCTTCAAGGTGAAATCATAGACACAATTCCCCTATGTATGAAAAGAAAAATTTTAAGTCCTTTTTCTTAACACGTGCCCCCCATGTCTTGAAGGAATCCTTGAGGCCCGACAAAAAAAAATCATGTGACAAAACTGCTTGACCCATGGTGGGTCACTCCCCGTGCATCATCCCCACTCTCCTCCTGGATCTGTCTCTCGGTGGTGTCTGCTGAGGCAATTGTGAGCTCCGCTTGACCAAGTTTTCCAGGAGGACGGGGTTCCCTATGACTCAAAGGCTCGAGCCCCAGTCAGTGGGCGCCAGATGTCCCGGCTGGCAGGACACATCAACGTGGGCAGCGAACCAAGATAGGGAGGAATGAAGGGACAAGAGACACGAGAGATGACAGGAAGACAGGAGTTCTGATCAACCTTCGAAATACATTGTTCACACAGGGGATTTTATATGCTGGAGATGGGAAAGCTCTCTTATCGGCAGTTCCTGGATGTCTACACAAGGTGAGATAACCTCATTATATTTCAGGAAGACAGATGGCCACAGGATGTCTCAGGGACACAGATGGCTAAATGATGTCTCCAAGAGATGATGTCTCCCTGGGTGTTGTTTCTTGTAAATGTCAGGCTATTCTTTGAAGGAGAATTCCTTCTACCCCTGACAGTCAGGGATTCAGTATTTCCAATGGAAAACTGAAAAAAGAATGCAATGTGTATGCAAATATGTGCTACCCCAAAATCTTCCCACTTTCATTCAGAACAATGCCTTGACATTACCTTCACCCCAAGTAAGACACAATTAGAGAAGATTTGAAAATCTGTGAATACACATCTGGAATGGAAAATGCTCAGGAGTTCACAAACTTGAAGGTGGTAGAGGAGTTTCCAAAAGCAAAGAACAGGGTAATAACTCCACAAACATGGAGCTCTGCCGGCATAAAGATTTCTTGAGAAACTGCTTCTGAGGTTGGGCACTTGAAATATATGTTGTTTTAAGGAGCTTTAGCTTCCTTTGTATTGAGACCATCAAATCTGGGTCTGCATCTCTGTGACCTGGAGGACATGGTTTCATATTTTTCAATGGATATGAGGCAGCAGTGCTGAATTCTCTCTTTGTAGGTAAACTGTTGCCAATGGGGGCTAAGTGTCTCCCAGTGTGGACTGTGAAGACATTTAATCATCCTCCACTTTTGTGGTGTTTCTTGTAGCTGCACTGGGAGTTTGGTATTTGCTTCTCGAAATGCAAGGAGCTCAACTGGGACACAGTGCTCGAGGGAGTTCTGTCATGTGTGGTGGGTAAGGGTCTGCAAGAGAATGCACCAACCAGGCTTCTATCCCACATAGCTTGCCCCCTTGACCATAGCAATCTGATTCTAAACATTGCACTGAAACCTCTCCATATAACAAGATGCCTTTACATACAAGGATCTAGAGGCTACACCATGTCAGTCACAAACTATTTGGAAGCCAATGCAAATCCAAATGACCCCACCACAGATGTTTTAACACACACCTGCACTCCACTGCTCTAGGCCGACTACTCATCAAGTTCCAAATTACTGGCATCTCTCTTCTACACCATTTTCATGAACACCAGTCAATCAAGGCACTGTCTGATACACTCATGATCATCAATAGGGCATACAAAGTTTCTCCAGTGCGACCTGGTCATGGGAATTCATAAATTTAATGGTATTTATCTAGCCATTTTTCAACGATGACATTGGAGGCACTGTGGGATTCAATTCACTCAGGAACCATTAAATGGAGAAAAAGCTCATTTCAATGAAAGCTCTAGAAAACGTTAACAGGCAAGGCTTCCCAAAGACAGGCCAAAAGGTCACATGAAGCCAGGTCCATTGAGGTCTACAATGTGAGGTCCATGTGTGTTTTGACTTGGAACAATGGCTGCCACGTCTTTAAGAATAAAATCATGTAATATCATTCCTGAGATTCCCAGTGCTCTGTGGAAAGCCACCCTGGGCCTAGATCTCAGTTTCCAAGGGCGAATCTCATGCGTGGCCTCCTAAAATCCCAACACAATACACAGCAATACTTCTTGGAGGTCAGTTCCAGAACTCAGTCTCTAGGGGAATCACACCAGTGTTCATGACCAGGTGGATCCAGTCAACTCTTCCAACCACGACTTAAATAAAAACAATTAAAACCAAAACACTCCCACATGGCCCTCATCTTCTCCCATATAGACACTCATCATAACCTCTGGCTGGAGTTTTCCATGAGGGTCGCAGGCCAAGACAATGTCCAAAATAATCTCCCTTGCACCTCATTTGCCTAAATTCAGGGTGGCCTGGACACACTTTCTGTTAACCAGAAGTGATCAAATAGGCCTGCCCTTAATACTGTTCCATTTCTCCAATTTGAGGCCTTCTGACTGTGGGGTTTAGATTCTTTATGTGAATTGGAGTCATGAGAAAACCAAGGTCCTCTGCAGAGATTTGAAGAACTCACTTGACCCAAAGGATCCCTATTCTCAATTGATGGATTTTAGGAACCTAAAAGGGGTAGGCAATAGAATTCATTAACAATGACTAAACTTTTTGCCATTTTGGTTTTGGATGCTCACATGGGATCTTTCTTTAGATCCATCAGGTGCTGAAAATATAAGCCACAGCCTCACACAGGGCCAAGAGCCTGATCCAGACACATCCCTTTCCAAAGCAATTAAGCAAAGAGCCACAGGTGATGCCCATTCATTTCCATTTCAAAACTGTTTTCTTCAGGCTTCACAAAGGGGTGGCATGAGGCAAATACTTTCCTGACATTCAGGGCAAAAGAACAATAGGTAAGCAAAAGGCCCAAAGCAGGTTTATACACTGAGATTTTCCTGGTCACACGGATATCTGAGTTTTTTGATATGCTGGCCATTCCCTTCAGCTATCCAGTACATGGTCATGTAACAGACCTTGGAGTTGGTACATACCTTGGACAGAAAACCATGAGTGTATTCTGGAGAGTGGCCAGAATTCAGGAAGAAAACAGGGACTTATGAAGGTAGTAGGTGTTGCCCATCAATAAGGCAAGGCGCACTCCATTCATAAATTGGGCAGGATGAATGCTGGGAAGCTTTCTACTAGACAGGACACATCCATTGTTGCATTCTCTTTTCTAATGTCTACAACTAGGGACACAGTGGGATACACAGACATAGAAACACTCACCTTGTAAAAGAATCTACTAGAAACAGTTCACTCCAAACCAAACAAACCACCTCTCTGATCTGGTTTCTTTGGCTAACTCTGTGAAGTTGTCAGGAACAAAGTGTTGAGCCACTACCTGCTTTCTCAGGAAATGTCCCTCTTCAGAACTCTCCTGGCATTTGGCTATCCTCACAGCAGTAGTTACCGAGAAAGACTGACTCTGTCCTTGGAAAATCCAAACAAGTGAGCCCACTGGGACTGGGATTTGGACTGCCTCTTGGTGTCTGGCTTCTTGGATACCAAGTTCAGAGAGTTCAATCACCAAGGAAATGAGGCATGTCACTTTCTTTGGAACTGAATGAGGCCACTGCCTTGGAAACCACATTGTCCTAAGAGTTGCTTCCAAGGGTCCCATGAGATGGAGGCTTCCCCTACTTTCTGTGACACTTTCACAAGTTAGAATGATATATCATCCATAGGCACCCAGGAACAGCTCTCCACACAGGCTGGTTTGATCCATCTTCTCTACAATAAGAAGAGAAAAGCTGATTCAGACACATTGCTTCATCCTGACCAGGTTGCTTGCCATGGAATATGACTTTTGCTCTCTCAGGTCCTTCGTACCTGCCTACAACTTCTCTGGGTATCATTTCTGTATGGACCTTTGAGGTTCTCAGCAGGTGGAAGGTCCCGTACTTTCCTGTATTCTAAGAACAACTCTGTCCCTGCTTTTCAGTAAAATGAGATTGAGGGAAGAGTGTATATTTAGGGTTAATAACAGGTTCAATTTGGGTTAGGAAATATTCTCTGTGATGAATTATGTTATTGGGAACCTGCGATATTTACAAAAATATAGAGGTGAAATATAAGAATGAAAACAGAAATCTAGGTATGATTTGAAGGCCAGAAGGGCATTGGGCCCTTGATTGGGATACTTAGCTTTGAATTATGTTCTGCACAGATGTCTCAGAAAATTTGATATACAATGGCATAGGACCTGTACCTTGGAAGATTGAATGTAGAAGAGAACATCCACTCAAAAAAGGATAGTGATTAGGATTTGAAAGATAGTCGGTATGTTTAGGAAGAAGAGTGAGTATATGATTTGGACCAAAAGTTCATTAGCAATAGGGTTTCTTATTTTCCAATAAACATGAGGAAGCAGTGCAGAATCCTCTCTTTGTAGGTCAACTGTGACCACTGGAGACTAAGTGTCTCCCCGTGTGGACTGTGAAGCCATTTGTTCCTCCTCAACGTTTTGTGGTATTTTTGCTGCAGCACTGGGAGTTTGGTATTTGCGTCACAAAATACAAGGAGCTCAACTGGGACACAGTGCTGGAGGGAGTTCTGTCACGAGTGGTGGGTCAGAGTCTGCGAGAGAATGCACCAACCAGGCTCTATCCCTCATATCTTGTCCCATTGCCGCCTTGTCCATATCAACCTCATTCTGAACATTGCCATGAAACCTCTCCATATAACAAGATGCCTTTACATATAAGGGTCTGCTGGCTGCACCATGTCAGTCAAAAGCCATTTGGAATTCAATGGTAGATCCTCATGGCCCTACCACTGATGTTCTTTCACACACCTGCCCACCACTCCTCTAGGCCCACTACTCAGCAGGCTCCAACATACTGAAATCTCTGTTCTACACCATTTTCATGAAACCCAGTAATTCAAGGCACTGTCTGGTACCCTCATGATCAGCAACAGGACATACAAATCTTCTCCAATGAATTTCCAAAATTTTATGGTATTTTTCAAGACATTTTTCAAGGATGAAGTTGGAGGCACTGTTAGTTTCAATTCATTCAGAAAACATTAAATGTTGAGGAAGCTCATTTCAGTGAATGCTCTGGAGAACTCTCACAGGCAAGTCTTCCCAAAGAGTGGCCAAATGGACACATGAATCCAGGCCCATTGAGGACTACAATGTGAGGTACGTGTGTGTTTTGACTCTCAACTATGGTACCGAAATCTTTCACAATAAAATCATGTGATATCCTGGCTGAGATTCCCAGTGATCTGAGGAAAGCCACCCTGGACCTAGATCTCAGTTTCCAAGGGCGACTCTCATGCGTGGCCTCCTAAAATCCCAACAAAATTCATGGCAATACTTCTCTGAGGTCAGTTCCAAAACCCAGTCTCTAAGGGGAATCACACCAGAGTTCAAGCCCTGGTGGACCAAGTCATTTCTTCCAACCGCCTCACAAATGACCAAAATTAAAACCAAAACTCTCCCACATGGCCCTCATCTTCTTCCATATAGTCACTCATCGTAACCTTTGCCAGGAGTTTTCCATGAGGGGCACAGCCAAAGACAGTGTCCAAAATAAACTCCCTTGCCCCTCATTTGCCAATATTCAAGGTGGCCTGGACACCCTTCCTGTGAACCACGAGTGATCAAATAAGCCTGCCGTTAATACTTCTCTATTTCTCCAATTTGAGGCCTACTGACTTTTAGGTATAGATTATTAATGTGATTTGGAGTCATGAGAAAACACAAGAACCTCTGCGGGACTTTGAAGAACTCATTTCACCCAAAGAATCCCTAATACGTTAATCCCTAATACTCGTTAATACGGCACTGCTTCTCCAATTTGAGGCCTATTGACTGTGGGGTTTAGATTCTTTATGTGAATTGGAGTCATGAGAAAAACCAAGCACCTATGGGCTAGCCTCTGCAGGGTTTTGAGGAACTCATTTGACCCAAATGATCACTAGTCTCACTTGATGAAGGTCAGGAACCTTACAGAGGTAGGCAAGAGACTTCATTCACAATGACTGCTCTTTTGGCAATTTTTGTTTTAGATGCACACATTGGATCTTTTTTTTAGATCTTTCAGGTGCTGAGAATCTAAGACATAACCTCACACAGGGCCAAAAATCTGATTCAGACACATCCCTTTCCAAAGAAATTAAGTAAAGAGCCACAGGTGATGCCCTTTCATTTCCATTTGAAAACTGTTTTCTTCATGCTTCACAAAGGTTTGGCCTGAAGAAAAGACCTTCCTCACATTCAGGGCAACAGAACAATTGGTAAGCACAGAGCTTGGAGGTGGTACAAATCATGGAAACAAAATCGTGAGCCTATTCTGAGAGTGATCAGTTTTCAGGAAGAAAACAGGAACTTAGGAAGATAGTAGATGTTGCCCATCCATAAGTCAAGCCGCAGTCCATTCATACACTGGACAAGATAAATCCTGGAATGCTTTCTACTAGACAGGACACATCCATTGATGCATTCTCTT
This sequence comes from Callospermophilus lateralis, assembly GCF_048772815.1. Lineage (NCBI taxonomy): Eukaryota > Metazoa > Chordata > Mammalia > Rodentia > Sciuridae > Callospermophilus > Callospermophilus lateralis. The sequence continues at coordinate 169,576 of NW_027513374.1, forward strand.
TTCTAATGTCTACAACCACGGACACAGTGGATGCACAGAAAAAGAAACACTCGCCTTGCAAAACGTCTTACCAGAAACAGTTCACTCCAAACCAAACAAACCACCTTTCCTAACTATTCTTAGAACATGAGACAAAACCTCAAACCCACACCCAAACCCACAAAGGCACCTCCTTGCCCCAAGTAGGTCTGTAACTATCGGGAGTGTCCCCTGAATGGTGGGCCATACTATGTTCCGCTGAAATGGCCTGTCCTGTGTCAGATCTGGTCTCCTTGGCCAACTCTGTGAAGTTTTCATGAGCCAGCGGTGATCCACTACCTGGTTTCTCAGGAAAGGCCCATCTTCAGAGCTTTCCTGACATTTGGCCATCCTCACATCAGTAGGTACCAAGAAAGACTGACTCTGTCCTTGGTAAATCCAAACAAGTGAGAACACTGAGACTGGGATTGGGACTGGCTCTTGGTGCCTGGCTTCCCGGATCTGAGACTTCCATCACCAAAGAAGTAAGGTGAGGTTACTTCCTTCAATATCTTAATGAGGTCACTGCTTTGGCAACCACTTTGTCCTAACAGTTTCTTCCAATGGTCCTATGATGGAGGTTGCCCCTACTTCCTGTGATACTTTCACAAGTTAGAATGGTATATCAACCATAGGCATCCGGGAACAGCTTACCACACAGGACTGGTTTGGTCCATCTTCTCTACATTAAGAAGAGAGAGGCTTATTCAGAAGCTACCCTTCATCCTTACCAGGTTGTTTCCCATGGAAGGTGACTTTTGCTCTCTCAGGTACTTCATAGCTGCCTGCATCTTTCCCTGGGATCAAATCTGCATGGACCTTTGAGGTTCTCAGCAGGTGGAAGATCCCCTACATTCCTGTATTTTAAGATGAACTCTGACCCTGCCCTTTTGTAAAGTTAGATTGACGGATCAGTGTATGGTTAGGGTTAATACCTTGTTCGATTTGGGTTATAAATCATTCTGCAGGATGATTACTGCTATTGGTAACCTGCAATATTTATAAGATTATAGAGGTGAAATATAAGTACAAAAACAGAAATCTATGTAAGATTTGTAGCACAGAAGGGCATTAGGCCCTTGATTTGGATACTTAGCTTTGAATTACATTCTGCAGAGATGTCTCAGATAATGCGATATACAAATGCAAAGGACCTTGTACTTTGGATGATTGATTGTAGAAGAGAACATTTACTCAAATTGGGAGAGTCAGTAGGATTAGGAAGATAGTCTGTAGGTTTAGGAAGAAGAGTGAGTATAAAATTTGGAACAAATGTTCTTTAGCAATAGGGTTTCGGTTATAGAGTGAATGTAAATGTAAGCACATGTGAAGACTCAGTCACAATGATGAACTGGAGAAAATATAGGAAAAAAGATATCAATAGAGACATTACAAAATCAGGCAATTATAATGTGAGTGATAGGATTAGACATTTTCAACATGGTTAAGATTGAATGCATAATCATAGGAAGAAAAAAATATGTAGTTACCAATAGGAATAACATTTGAAAGCATTAGGCAACCTGGACATGGATGTTTTTAGTAATCCATGTTCACTTTCCATTTAGGCTTTGGTACAATCATAAGTGTGACCTTTGCATTTTCTGCCCAGATAATTATTGTGATAAAATGTATCTGTGGATCATGTGATATGAGTATTTCTTTCACCATTTCTGGGAGCAATATTTGAAGACATATAAATTAGTATTGGGGGTACAAAGTGGTGTACCATGTGTCAATGAATATAGAGATAATGGATGAATAGAATATACTGTGAATAAATAATCTAACTGGTTCCACTTTAATGGATTGAATTGATATCTGAAAATATATAAGATATCATATATTGACATACAATCATTCATTCCAACCAGTTATATATCTAATGGTAATCTTAGGGTTATTGTTTATCATGAAGTGTGTGTGAGTTTTGCTTCAAAAGTGATTATGGAAATCGAAAATAATGTGTTTGGAAAGAAGTCTCATGAAAAGACCAGTCAAGAAATATGGAGGAATACATGAGTTGTGAAGCAGGAAGTGATTGAAAGTGAAACAAATGCCTATAAATTTGCTAAATTGTGGATGAAATATATATCCAATGATGTGCATAAACTGATGAAATAGTAGTGTACCAGTGTTGAATACAAATGAACGGCAAAATACATATCATGTCCCATAGGAATCGACTTGCATTGATGTTAAACTGAGTCAGTTACTGTAGAAATATTAGGATTCGCGTGCATCATTCACTGAATTTAGTTTTCTTTTTTTAAAACTTTTTATTAATGGTTGTTCAAAACATTACATAGTATTGTGGTGAGCATCACAGGTTGGGGGGCCTGGCTTGAGGAAAAAAAAGAGAAGGCCCTAGACACTCAGGATTGGAGATCCGCCCATTCTGGGATAAAGAGTTGCTGCACAGTGATTGCTTCCCACCTATTGAGAGGAGAAGCTTGGCCCAATGCACACAGCTCCACCTACTGGAAGAGAAGTTAATTGAACTCTATTACTGCATATATTATTATTATTTTTTTCTTTTTATTTTCTTCTTTTTCTATCATTTTCATTTTTTTGTTGTTGTTCTTTAACTTTTTTTTAATGTTTTTATTTTTTTAAAATTTTTAAAATTTATTATTTTATGATTCTTTTAAATTTTAATTTTCATTTTTATAATTATCATTATTATTTCTAAAAAATTTTATTTCTTTCTTTATTTTCTATTTTTTTTCTTTTGTCTTTTCATTTCTTTTCAATTTTCTTATTCTCCCTTCCTTGAATTCTACCTGCCTACTCTCATTCTCTTTAGTGACTTCTTCCCATCCCTACTACTATCTTTCCTCCCAAGCTTCAAATAAATTTATAAGAGTAAGCAGTAACTCAGCAGTCAAACAGAACAAGAAGTAACATTAGCAGCATAAAAAAGCAAGGATGAAAATGTGTACAAACAATGAAGGACAACCTAAATAATCAGGAGGACCTAGAATCATCAGGAAAATGGTCATATAAAGAACTCAAGGAATACCTTAGACAGATGGAATGGAACCTTAAAGAGGAGAAAGACAGCAATTCCAAACAGTGAAAGAACACATTGAAAATGAATTACATAAACAGATAAAAGAAGAAGTTAAGCGTCTTTATCAGGAGATAGAGATTATAAAAAAAATCAAACAATAATTCTAGAAATGAAGGAAATGATAAACCAAATTAAAAACTCAATTGAGAGTATCACTAACAGAGTGGAGCAAGTAGAAGCCAGAACGTCAAATAATGAAGAAAAATATATCATCTTGAAAGGAGTCTAGCCAACTCCGAAAAACTGGTAAAAAATCATGAGAAAAACATCCAAGAGATATGGGATAACATAAAAAAACAAACTTATGAGTCATCTGGATAGAGGAAGGTACAGAGATTCAAACCAAGGGAATGAGTAACCTGCTGAATGAAATAATTTTAGAAAACTTTCCAGAAATAAAAAAGGAAACAGATATACAAATTGTAGATGCATATAGGACACCGAGCACACAAAATCACAGTAGACCAATGCCAAGACACATTGTTACGAAAATATCCAATAAACAGACCAAAGAGAAATTATTAAAAGGTACATGAGAAAGGAGGCAGATGACATTCAGGGGTAAACCAATAAGGTTAACAACAGATTTTTCATCACTGACGCTGAAAGCGAGAAGATCCTGGAACAATGTATTTCAAATACTGAAAGACAATGGATGCCAACCAATAATTCTGTATCCAGCAAAATTAAGCTTCAGGTACGACAACAAAATAAAAATATTTCATAATTAACAAAAGCTAAAAGAATTTGCAGCCAGAAAACCAGCATTGCAAAGTGTCTTGAGCAAAACACTACACGAGGAAGAAATGAAAAACAACAACCAAAACTATCACTGGGAAGTGCCTCAGTAATAACAAAGGGCAGGGGAAAAGCTAATCATGGAGAAACAAAATAAATTAAAAAAAATAAATAATCAAAATGGCTGGCAGTACAAACCATATATAAATAGTAACTCTAAACCTTAATGGTTGAACTCTCCAATAAAGCGACATAGGCTGGTAACTTGGATTATAAAAACAAATCCAACAATATGTTGCCTCCAGGAGACACATCTGAATGGAAAAGGCATACACAGGCTGAAGGTGAAAGGTTGAGAAAAAATATACCATGCACACGGTCCTCGTAAGCAACCAGGGGTGGCCATCCTCACATTGAATAAAATCGACTTCAAGACTAAGTTATTCAAAAGGGATAAGTATGGATATTATATAACTTTAAAAGGAATCATTCACCACAAGACATAAAAATTATCAATATTTATGAACCAAATAATGGTGCTGCGACCTTCATAAAACAAATTCTCCTCAAGTTCTGGAATCAAATAGACAACAACACAATAATTATCGGAGACTTCAACACAGCTCTCTCACCATTGGACAGATATTTCAAACAAAAGTTGAATTAAAAAAATATAGAATTCAATATCACAATCAATAACCTAGACTTAACTGAAATATATAGAATATACCAACCATCATCAAATGGATATACTTTTTTTCAGCAGCACATGGATCCTTCTCAAAAATAGACCATATATTATGCCATAGGGCAACCCTCAGTAAATATAAAGGGGTGGAGATAATACCATGCATTTTTTCTGACTATAATGGAATGAAACTGTAAATCAATGATAAAAGAAAAAAGAAAAAGTCCTACATCACATGGAAAATGAACGATATGTTACGGAATGATCAATGGGTTACAGAAGACATAAAGGTGGAAATCAAAAAATTCTTACAGATAAACGAAAACACAGACACAACATATCAGAATCTACGGGACACAATGAAAGCAGTTTTAAGAGGGAAATTCATCGCCTGGTGGTCATTCCTCAAAAAAAAAAAAAAAAAAAAAGGGAAAAACCAACAAATAAATGAGTCACAACACACGTTACAGAACTCTCTCCAGCACTCTGTCCCAGTTGAACTCCTTGTATTTTGTGAAGCAAAAACCATATTCCCAGTGCAGCAGCAAGAAGCACCACAAAATGTGAAGAATGACCAAATGTCTTCACAGTCCCCACCAGGAGACACTTGGCTTCCTGTGGCCACAGTTTACCTACAAAGAGAGAATTCAGCACTGCTGCCTCAGGTTCATTGGAATATAAAAAACCATGTCTTCCAGGTCACATAGATGCAGACCCAGATTTGATGGTCTCACTACAAAGGAAGCTAAAGCTCATGACAACAACATATATTTCAAGTGCCCAACCTCAGAGGCAGTTTCCCAAGAAGTCATAGGCCAGCAGAGCTCCATGTTGGTGGAGTGTTTACCCTGTCCCTTACTTTTGGAACCTCCTCTACCACCTCCAAGGTTGTGAACTCCCGAGCATATTCCATTCAGATACATAACCACAGATTTTCACACTTTTCTCCTCTTATTGTGTCTTACTTGGGGCGAAGGTAATATCATGGCACGTCTCTGGATGTGAGTGGGAAGATTTTTGTGTAGCACATGTTTACATACACATTGGAGTCATTTTCCAATTTTCCATTTGAAATACTGAATCCCTGACATTAACCCCTACCCTACTGGACTCTGACTAATAATCTTAATATGATGGTGAGAAATAACCCAAAAAGAATAGAAATACAAGCAGTTCAGAGGAGGCATGGTGTGTAGTTGGAATTGCCTTTTGCATTATATAGTGTAGGAGTTATAAATATAGTCAATTTTTTGTTGAAATAACTCTACATGTGTTTTTAAAGTTAACAAATATGTGAATTCCTGTCTCCCTTTCTCTGTAGCCTATACGGTGCATGTATTTTTATATGCACATAGAAAATCCTATCTGGTATCACACGTATATACTTGTGAGGTGGCTGAATTGGCAGATACAAATTGTGAGAAGAGATCACTCCTCCTAAACGCTGTTGGAACTGAAAATTCAACCTATGGGTGAGCTTCCAAGTTGAATAACATTATACATAAATCCATGTTCAGTAAATGAATATTTTTGCATCTGTGGATTATATATATTTCATGATGAATTTCGATTGGCATATATATTGCTACTTTTTTCTTTTATTGGTTGTTCAAAACATTACAAATCTCTTCACATATCATATTTCATGCATTAGATTCAAGTGGGTTATGAACTCCCATTTTTACCCCAAATACAGATTGCAGAATCACATCGGTTACACATCCACATTTTTACATAATGCCCTATTAGTTTCTTTTGTATCCTGCTACCTTTCCAATACTCTACTATCCCCCCTCCTCTCCCCTCCCATCTTCTCTCACTACCCCATCTACTCTAATTCATTTCTCTCCTTGTTTATTTTCCCATTCCCCTCACAACCTCTTACATGTAATTTTGTGTAACAATGAGGGTCTCCTTCCATTACCATGCAATTTCCCTTTTCTCTCCCTTTCCCTCCCACCTCATATCTTTGTTTAATGTTAATCTTTTCTTCCTGCTCTTCCTCCCTGCTCTGTACTTAGTTGCAATCCTTATATCAAAGAAGACATTTGGTATTTGTTTTTTAGGATTGACTAGCGTCACTAAGCATAATCTGCTCTAGTACCATCCATTTTCCTGCAAATTCCATGATTTTGTCATTTTTTAGTGCTGCGTAATACTCCAGGGTGTATAGAAGCCACATTTTTTTTATCCATTCATCTACTGAAGGACAACTGTGTTGGTTCCACAGTGTAGCAATTGTGAATTGTGCTGCTATGAACATCGATGTGGCAGTATCCCTGTAGTACACTCTTTTAAGGTCTTAAGGGAATAGTCCAAAAAGGGCAATAGCTGGGTCAAATTGTTGTTCCATTCCCAGCCTTCCCCAGAATCTCCATACTGCTTTCCAAATTGGCCGCACAAGTTTGCGGGAACATCTCTCCACACAGGCCTGGTTTGGTCCTTCTTCTCTACATTAAGAAGAGAAAGGCTTATTCAGACACAACCCTTCATCCTTAAAAGGTTGTTTCCCATGGAAGATGACTTTTGCTCTCTCAGGTCCTTCATTGCTGCCTACATCTTCTTCAGGGATCAAATCTACATGGAACCTCAAAGGTTCTCAGCAGGTGGAAGATACCCTAAATTCCTGTATTGTAAGATGAACTCTGTACCTGCTCTTCTGTAAAGTTAAATTGAGGGAACAGTGTATGGTTAGGGTTAATAACATGTTCGATTTGGGTTAGTAATCATTCTGCTGGATGAATAATGGTATTGGAAAACTGCCATATTTACAAGAATATACAGCTGAAATATAAGTATGAAAACAGATATCTAGGTAAGATTTGAAGTCCACAAGGGCATTAGGCCCTTGTTTGGGATACTTAGCTTTGAATTACGTTCTGCAAAATTGTCTCAGATAAATCAATAATCCATGGCATAGGACATTGGACCTTGGATGATTGATTGTAGAAGAGAACATCCACTCAAAATAGGATAGTCGGTAGGTTTAGGAAGAAGAGTGAGTATAAAATTTGGACCAAATGTTCTTTAGCAATAGGGTTTTGGTTATAGAGTGAATGTAAATGTCAGCACATGTGAAGAGTCAGTCACAATGATGAACTGGAAAAAATATAAGAAAGAAGATATCAATAGAGACAATACAAAATCAGGCAATTATAATGTGAGTGATAGGATTAGACATTTTCAACAGGATTGAGATTGAATACATAATCTTAGGAAGAAAAAAATAGGTAGTCACCAATAGGAATGATATTTGAAAGCATTAGGCAACCTGGACATGGATGTTTTTAGTAATCCATGTTCACTTTCCATTTAGGATTTGGTACAATCATAAGTGTGACCTTTGCATTTGTGCCCAGAAAATTATTGTGATAAAATATATATGTAGATCATGTGACATGATTATTTCTTCCACTATTACTGGGAGCAATATTTGAAGACATATAAATTAGTATTGGGGGTACAAAGTGGTGTACCCTGAGTCTATGAATATAGAGATAATGCATGAATAGAACTTACTGTGAATAAATAATATAACTGGTTCCTCTTTAAATAATAGATTGAATTGATATCTGAAAATATATTAGAAATCATAAATTGACATAAAATCAGTCATTCCAACCAGTTATGTATCTAATGGTAATCTTAGGGTTATTGTTTATCATGAAGTGTGTGTGAGTTTTGCTTCAAAAGTGATAATGGAAATGGAAAATTTTGTGTTTCGTAAGAAGTCTCATGAAAAGACCAGTCAAAAAATATGGAGGAATACATGTGTTCTGAAGCAGGAAGTGATTGAAAGTGAAACAAATGCCTATAAATTTGCTAAATTGTGGATGAAATATACATCCTATAATGTGCATAAAATGATGAAATAGTAGTGTACCAGTGTTGAATAAAAATGAATGTCAAAATGTACGTCATGTCCCATAGGAATCTACTTGCATTGATGTTAAACTGGGTCAGTTACTGTAGAAATATTAGGATTCGCGTGCATCTTTCACCGAAGTGAGTTTTCTTTTTTTTTAATTTTTATTTATGATTCTTCAAAACATTACATAGTTCTTGATGTATCATATTTCACACTTTGATTCAAGTGGGTTATGAACTCCTATTTTTACCCTGTATACAGATTGCAGAATCAAATCAGTTACACATCCATTGATTCACATATTGCCTTACTACTGTATGTTGTATTCTTCTGCCTTTCCTATCCTCTACTATCCCCCCTCCCATGCCCTCTCCTCCCCTCTTCTCTCTCTAATCCCACTACTCTAATAAATTTTCCCCCTTGTATTATTTTTCCCTTTCCCCTCACTTCCTCTTGTATGTAATTTTTTATAACCCTGAGGGTCTCCTTCCATTTCCATGCAATTTCCCTTCTCTCTCACTTTCCCTCCCACCTCACATCCCTGTTAAATGTTAATTTTCTTTTCATGCTTTTCGTCCCTTCTCTGTTCTTAGTTACTCTCCTTATATTAAAGAAGACATTTGGCATTTGTTTGCTAGGGTTTGGCTAGCTTCACTTAGCATAATCTCCGCTAATGCCATCCATTTCCCTGCAAATTCTATGATTTTGTAATTTTTTAATGCAGAGTAATACTCCGTTGTGAATAAATGCCACTTTTTTTTTATCCATTCATCTATTGAAGGGCATCTAGGTTGGTTCCACCGTCTTGCTATTGTGAATTGTGGTGCTATGAACATCGATGTAGCAGTTTCCCTGTAGCATGCTCTTTTTAGGTCTTTAGTGAATAGAATGAGAAAGGGAATAGCTGGGTCAAATGGTGGTTCCATTCCCAGCTTTCCAAGAAATCTCCATACTGCTTTCCAAATTGGCTACACCAATTTGCAGTCCCACCAGTAATGTACAAGTGTACCTCTTTCCCCACATCCTCCCCAGCACTTGTGTTTGTTTGGCTTCATAAATGCTGCCAATCTTACTGGAGTGAGATGGTATCTTAGGGTGGTTTTGATTTGCATTTCTCTGATTGCTGGAGATGGTGAGTATTTTTTCATGTACTTGTTGATTGATTGTATGTCCTCCTCTGAGAAGTGTCTGTTCAGATCCTTAGCCCATTTGTTGATTGGGTTATTTGTTATCTTATTGTCTAATTTTTTGTGTTCTTTGTATATACTTGATATTAGGGCTCTATCTGAAGTGTGAGGAATAAAGATTTGTTTCCAGGATGTAGGCTTCCTATTTACCTCTCTTTTTGTTTCTCTTGCTGAGAAAAACCTTTTTAGTTTGAGTAAGTCCCATTTGTTGATTCTAGTTATTAACTCTTGTGCTATGGGTGTCCTTTTGAGGAATTTGGAGCCCAACACCACAGTATGTAGATCGTAGCCAATTTTTCTTCTATCAGACGCCATGTCTCTGATTTGATATAAAGCTCCTTGATCCATTTTGATATAACTTTTGTCCATGGCGAGAGAAAGGGATTCAGTTTCATTTTGTTACATATGGATTTCCAGTTTTCCCACCACCATTTGTTGAAGATGCTATCCTTCCTCCATTGCATGCTTTTAGCTCCTTTATCAAATATAAGACAGTTGTAGCTTTTTGGATTAGTCTCTGTGTCCTCCATTCTGTACCATTGGTCCACCTGCCTGTTTTGGTACCAGTACCATGCTGTTTTTTTTTTTTTTTTTTACTATTGCTCTGTAATATAGTTTGAAATCTCTTATCGCTATACCGCCTGATTCACACTTCCTGCTTAGAAATGCTTTTGCTATTCTGGGTCTTTTATTTTTCCACATGAATTTCATGATTGCTTTTTCTATTTCTACAAGAAATGCCCTTGGGATTTTGATTGGCATTGCGTTAAACCTATAGAGAACTTTTGGTAATATCACCATTTTGATGATGTTAGTTCTGCCTATGCATAAACAGGGTATATTTTCCATATTCTAAGATCTTATTCTACTTCTCTTTTTAGGGTTCTGTAGTTTGCATTGTATAAATCTTTCACCTCTTTTGTTAGGTTGATTACCAAGATTTTTTTTTTTTGAGGATATGTGAATGGAGTGTTTTTCCTCATTTCTGTTTCAGAAGTTTTGTCGCTGATATACAGAAATGCTTTTGATTTATGCATGTTGATTTTATATGCTGCCACATTGCTGAATTCATTTATTAGTTCTAGTAGTTTTTTTTGTAGACCCTTTTGGGTTTTCTATATAAAGAATAATGTCATCTGCAAATAGTGATATTATAAGTTCTTCTTTTTCTATTTTTATGCCTTTAATTTCTTTCATCTGTCTAATTACTCTGGCCAGTTTCGAAAACTATATTGAATAGAAGTGGTGATAGAGGACATCCCTGTCTTGTTCCAGATTTTAGAGGGAATGCCTTCAATTTTTCTCCATTCAGAATGATACTAGCCTGAGGGTTAGCATAGATAGCTTTTACAGTGTCGAGGTAAGTTCCTGTTATCCCTGGTTTTTCTAATGTTTTGAACATAAAGGGATGCTCTACTTTGTCGAATGATTTTTCTGCATCTATCTAGATGATCATATGGTTCTTATCGTTAAGTATATTTATGTTGTGAATAACATTTATTGATTTCTGTATATTGAACCGTCCTTGCATCTCAGGGATGAATCCTACCTGATCATGATGCACAATTTTTTTGATGTGCCTTTGTATCCAATTCGCCAGAATTTAATTGAGGTTTTTTGCATCTAGGTTCATCAGAGATATTGGTCTGTAGTTTTCTTTCTTTGAGGTGTCTTTGTCTGGTTTCGAAATCAGAGTGTTCTTGGCCTCATAGAATGAATTTGGCAGAGCTCCCTCTTTTTCTATTTCCTGAAATATCTTGAAAATTATTGGTATTAATTCTTTTTTAAAGGTCTTGTAAAACTCCGCTGTATTCCCATCTGAACCTGGACTTTTCTTGGTTGGTAGTCTTTTGATTGCTTCTTCTATTTTATCCATTGATATTGGTCTGTTTAAATTGTGTGTATCCTCCTGACTCAGTTTGTGCAAATCATATGACTTAAGAAATTTATCAATGTCTTCACTATTTTCAATTTTATTGGAATATAGGTTTTCAAAATAATTTCTAATTGTCTTCTTTATTTCTGTAGCATCTGTTGTTATATTGCCTTTTCGATCCCATATGTCAGTAATTTCAGTTCTCTCTTTCTTCGCTTAAATCCAAAACACTCCCACATGACACTCATCTTCTTCCATATAGACACTCATCATACCCTGTGGCTGGAGGTTTCTATGAGAGGCAAGGCCAAGAAAGTGTCCAAAATAAGCTCACTTGCCCCTCATTTGCCTAAAATCATGGTGGCCTGGGTACTCTTCCTTTGAACCAGGAGTGATCAAATATTCCTGCTGGTAAAGTGTTCCACTTTTCCAATTTGAGGCCTACTAGCTGTCAGGTATAGATTCTTTATGTGATTTGGAGTCATGAGAAAACCCAAGCACCTATGGGATAGCCTCTGCAGGGATTTGAAGAACGCATTTGACCCAAAGGATCCCTATTCTCACTTGATGTAGGTCAGGAACCCAACCTAAGAAGGCAAAAAAATTTATCCACAATGACTGCTCTTTTGGCCATTTTGGTTTGGAAGCACATGGGATTTTTATTTAGATCTATCAGGTGCTGAGAATTTAAGCCACAACCTCACACAAGGACAAGAGGCTGATTCAAGCACATCCCATTCCAAAGCAATTAAGCAAAGAGCCACAGGTGATGCCCATTCATTTCCATATGAAAACAGTTTTCTTAAGGCTTCACAAAGGGGTGGCCTGAGGTAAAGACCTTCTTGACATTCAGGGTAATAGAAACATAAGTAAGCAAAAGGCCCAAAGCAGGGTTTCTCCACTAAGACTTTCCTGGTCACACTGATATCTGAGTTTTCTGAGATTCTCCCATTCCCTTCAGCTATCAGTACATGGCCATGTCACAGAGCCTTGTGGTGGTACATATGTTGGACACAAAACCATGAGCCTATTCAGGAGAGTGGTCAGAATTCACGAAGAAACAGGAACTTAGAAAGATAGTAGGTATTGCCCATCCATAGGCAAGCCACTCTCCATTCTTAAATTGGGCAGGATGAACGCTGGGACACTTTATATTAGACAGGACACAACCATTGATGCAATCGCTTTTCAAAGGTCTACAACCACGGATACAGTGGGATACACAAACAAAGAAACACTCGCCATGTCAAATGACTTATTAAAAACAGTCCACTACAAACCAAACAAACTGCCTTTCCTACCTATTCTCATAACATGAGACAAAACCAAACTCACATGCACACCCACAAAGGCACCTCCTTTACCCAAGTAGGTCTGTGACTATCCAGAGTGTCCTCAGACTGATTGGCCATACTATGTTCCCACGAAACGGCCTGTCCTGTGTCAGATCTGGTCTTCATTACCAACTCTGTAAAGTTGTCAGGAGCCATCAGGAAGTCACTACCTGCTTTCTCAGGAAGGCCCCTCTTCAGAGCTTTCCTGGCATTTAACCATCCACAGATCAGTATTTACCAAGAAAGACTGACTCTGTCTTTGGTAAATCCAAACAAGTGAACCCAATGGGACTGGGACTGGGACTGGCTCTGGGTGCTTGGCTTCCTGAATCCCGAGTTCAGCAAATTGCATCAACAAAGAAGTGAGGTAGGTCAATTCCTTCAGGAACTGAATGAGGTCACTGCCTTGGTAACCACTTTGTTCTAACAGATGCTTCGAAGGTTCCCATGAGATGGAGGTTACCCCTACATCCTGTGACACATTCAGAAGTTAGAATTGTATATCGACCATAGGCACCAGGGAACTGCTCTCCACACAGGCTGTGGTGAGCCGTTTCTGCAGATTATGGTCGCCATTGCAAGATGGGGCTGGCTCCACTGTGGTCTGTAATAAACAACTCCTTGTTTGGGAGAGTTGGTGCATGGTTTCTCAGCACCCTGTGAGAAAGTTCCACGTGGCAGCTTCACATTGGGGCTTGGGATGCTTTATTAAGGCTGGGAGGGGCATCCGACGGGGAATTAGAAGAAATATCAAGGGCCTGAATAAACTGCTGAAAGAAGATTCCTTAGTTGCCTCTTCCTTGCGGGCAAGGGGTCGCGACAAGTGGTGCTGAAAACACGGGAACCAGAACTTTCAGCAGTCAGGGGTGGTGCACCAATTAGTCCCAGGTAAGTAGGACCCACGGTCAAAGCGGAGATCAGTCCTAGTTAAGTAGGACCCGCTATCAAAGCGGAGATCAGTCCTAGGTAAGTGGGACCCACGGTCAAAGTGGAGATTAGTCCCAGATTATTTGGGACCCGCGGTCAAAGCGGAGATTAGTCCAAGATTAATTGGGACCCGCGGTCAAAGCGGAGATTAGTCCTAGGTAATTAGGACCCGCTATCAAAGCGGCAGCTCCTCTGTAAAGCCAGAGAGAGCATTAAATCTTATTGCAGCTGCACTGTGTACTTTCGCTCTTACTTTCACTTTTGTTTGTTGTGTGTCTTTTGTTGTGTCATGGGTGCCGTATCTTCATGTCCGCTTCTCCTGGCCCTAGATAACCTGTTACGTTCCAAGGGCCTAAAAGTGAAACGTAGTACTTTACAGAGATTTTTACAGAAGACAGATATTGTTGCCCCGTGGTTCGCACTTTCTGGCAGCCTCACTATACCTAGCTGGGATAAGTTAGGCACAGATCTTGACTTTGCTTCTGAGCAGGGCATATTAGAGGGTGGGGTGATACCCCTTTGGAAGATGATCCGTAGTTGCCTCGCAGATGGCAGATGTCAGGAAGCACTTACTAAAGGACAAGAAGTTTTAGAGCAATTACATGAAGAAAGATCAGAAATGGCAGGCAGTGAGGTATTTCAGGAGGGTGGGAGTGTGTGAAGCGAGAAACAGGGGAGGAAACAATTATCTCCGGCAGGCAGTGACGTATTTCAGGAGGATGGCAGTGTGCGGAGCGAGAAACAGGGGAGGAGGCGATTGTCTCTGGCACGGAGTGAAATATTTCAGGAGGAAGGGAATGTGCAGAGCGAGAAACAGGGGAGGAGGCAATTGTCTCTGGCACGGAGTGAAATATTTCAGGAGGAAGGGAATGTGCAGAGCGAGAAACGGGGGAGGAAACACTTGTATCCATATCTCAGTACACTGAGCACACTCCCATGCAAAAGTGGGTCAGAAGAGGAGGAGGATGAGAAGGAGGAGCTCGGGAGACTGTCTCGGCAGCTAGGGAGTTTAACTATGGGAGAAGGGAACAAAAATAAACAGGAGCTCAAGAAAAATGATCCTCCGGACCCGCCGCTGTACGGTGAGGGTGTTTCGAGGAGAGCTTTCCATGCCCAAGCATGGAGGGCTGTTAACGCTGAGATGGGTCTTGCTTATCCAGTTTTCCAGGATGACAATAGGGGAAGATTCCATGAGCCTTTAGATTTCAAAATTGTGAAGACCCTGGCAGAGTCTGTGCGCACTTATGGGGTGGATGCCGCCTTCACATTAACTCAGGTGGAGAGTCTGTCTAGATACTGTATGACTCCCTCTGATTGGGCTAGCCTTGTTCGGGCTTGTGTTTCTCCAGGCAAATATTTGGACTGGAGAGCCTTTGTGCTAGAGGGCGCTGTAGAGCAGGCTGCCCAAAACTATGCGGCGGGACACCCCCATTGGGACAAGGAAATGCTTTTGGGACAAGGCAGATTTGCTAATCAACAAACAGGATACCCCCCTGAGGAATATGAACAGATCAATAACATTTGTATCCGTGCATGGAAATCACTCCCAAATAGAGGAGAAGTGTCTGTCAATTTAACAAAAATCATGCAAGGCCCCACAGAACCTTTCTGGGACTTTGTTGCTAGGATGGTGGATGCCGCAGGAAAAATCTTTGGTGACCCTGATAGAGCAATGCCCTTGATTAAACAACTTGTTTTTGAGCACTGCACCAAAGAATGTAAAGCAGCAATCGCTCCTTATAAAAACAAGGGCATAGAAGCTTGGATGAAAGTGTGTAGAGAGCTTGGAGGACCTTTAACTAATGCAGGTCTTGCAGCTGCTGTCCTTCGGATCGCAAAAGGGGGCGGTCCTGGTGCCGGAACATGCTTCCATTGAAGTCAATCCGGCCATTTCAAACGTGACTGTCCCAAAAAAGGCAATTTTACTGGACCTCCTCGCGGTGGCCCTTCTAATAGCCCTCGTCAACCGGGGCTGTGTCCAAAATGCAAAAAGGGGAAGCATTGGGCAAGAGAGTGTAGATCAGTGAGGGACATCCATGGACAGCCTATTTCAGCTGGGCCAAAAAACGGCCGAAGGGGCCCCCGACCCCAGGGCCCACGAATATATGGGGCAATGGAGAATGTCACACCCGAACCCGAGACATGGCTTTCTCTGCGCCATCCCACGAGATGCGGAGAACCACTACAGGTGCCGTGGGATTGGACCTCTGTTCCACCTCCAGACTCGTATTAACACCTAAGATGGGAGTCCAATTGGTGGAAACTGAGTTCAAAGGGCCTTTACCCCCTGGCACTGTAGGTTTGTTAATTGGACGTGCATCCTCTATCCTACAAGGTCTTCGTGTTTTCCCCGGAGTGATAAACCCTGATACTGTAGGGGCAGTAAAAGTTATGGTGGAAGCTCCAAGGGGCATTGTGTCTATCTCCCCAGGGGATCGGATTGCTCAATTGCTAATTTTGCCTAGTTTGCATAATCATTCCCTGCTGACTCAAGGTCACGGACAGGAAATCAGATTGGTACCACCGGAGGAAATTGTGCCTATTTGTCACTGGATATGAGCAATCGTGCCACTTTGGAATTAAGCATAGAAGGTAAATCTATTGTGGGATTGCTGGACACAGGAGCAGATCGTAGTATCATAGCCCTTAAGGACTGGTCTAGGGGATGGCCAGTGCAGGCTTCTGATCAATCCTTAAGAGGACTTGGATATGCCCAAGCCCCTCAAATCAGCTGTAGACATCTATCTTGGAAGGACTCGGAAGGACATGATGGTACCTTTCAGCCTTATGTACTTGATTTACCCATTTCTTTATGGGGCCGTGATCTGATGAAAGACATGGGGTTCACTCTTAGTAATGACTATTCCCCAGTGTCTCAACATATCATGCAAAATATGGGGTATAGGCCAGGTCTAGGACTAGGAAGGCACCTACAGGGATGTAAGCATTCTGTGCAAGGTCATCAAAAGCTTAACAGGTTTGGTCTGGGTTTTTCCTAGGGGCCACTGGGGCTCAAATACCTATAACATGGCTCACCGAGGAGCCTGTTTGGGTGCCTCAGTGGCCTCTTCCCTCGGTTAAACTGGCAGCAGCCGATGATCTAGTCAAAGAACAACTTGATTTGGGTCACATCCAACCTTCTACTTCTCCATGGAATACTCCCATATTTGTCATTAATAAAAAATCAGGGAAGTGGCGCCTACTGCATGATCTACGAGCAGTTAATGCTCAGATGTAGCTTATGGGGCCCATTCAAAGAGGGCTGCCTCTGCTCTTCTCTGTTCCTCAAGGCTGGCATATAATAGTTATTGACATTAAAGACTGTTTCTTTTCCATTCCTTTGCATCCTAAAGATTCACAACGTTTTGCTTTCACCCTTCCCTCGTGTAATCACGAAGAACCAGATCAAAGGTTTGAGTGGGTGGTGTTGCCACAGGGGATGGCTAACAGTCCCACGATGTGCCAGATGTATGTGGGGAAGGCACTCGCTCCTCTCAGAAGTAAGTATTCCTCCACCAAGATCATTCACTATATGGATGATGTGTTATTGGCCGCAAAATTAGAACAGACAGTTTATGAGGCTTATAAAGAACTCGTGATGCTGTTGGCTCAACATGGACTGCACATTGCACATGAAAAGGTTCAAACGGGGGATTCTATCAGGTTTTTGGGAGTGACAATTGGGTATGACAAATTAAAACCACAAAAAATTACCATCAGGACTCAAGATCTCCAAACTCTAAATGATTTTCAAAAATTGCTGGGAGATATTAATTGGATAAGAGGATATTTACATATTCCTAATATTGTGCTCCAGCCTTTGTATGCTACTCTTAAGGGTGATCCAGATCTTGCTTCCCCTCGTAGCCTCACTACTGAGGCTAGAGAAGCCCTTATAAAAGTAGAACAAGCTATACAGCATGCCACTCTAGGCAGGCTCCAGAGTGATAAACCTTTCCAGTTATGTGTGCTTGCCACTATGCGGCAGCCTACTGGAGTACTGTGGCAAGATGGGCCTTTACTATGGATGCACCCACATGTATCCCCAGGAAAATCCTTAGAATATTATCCTGATGCTGTTGCAGCATTGGCACTTAAAGGGATTCAACAAAGCATTCAATTTTTCGGCCAATCACCTTCTTCTCTTATCATACCCTACACTAAAGCTCAACTTAATGTTTTATGTGCTACTCTAGACAACTGGGCTATTATGTGTTGCTCGTTTCAAGGGGGTATTGATAATCACTACCCTTCTCATCCATTACTCCATTTTGTTAAAGAACATCCCATCATTTTCCCTAAGGTAACTTCATCCAGTCCAATTCCGGGGGCTGTTAACATTTTTACTGATGGTTCCAAGTCTGGAATGGGAGCTTATGTAATTAATGACTCTCCCCCTATCCAGCATCAATTTGCTCCTGGAAATCCACAATGGGTAGAACTACAAATTGTTATTGAAGTTTTTAAACAGTGTTCTTTTTCTTTTAATCTTATTTCGGACTCCAGCTATGTGGTACAAGCACTAAAAGTCCTGGAGACCGTGGGAACTATTAGTGATGCCCACAATGTGTCTGTTTACTTTACTCAGCTTCAACAGCTTATCTCTAACCGCACTGCTTCTTTTTATCCAATGCACATCAGGGCTCACACCTCTCTTCCTGGTCCGTTATCCCAAGGTAATGCCTGTGCGGACTTAGCCACTAGAGGCCAATTGATATGCTTGGCTTCCTCCTTAGAGAGGGCTAAGTTGTTTCACCAAAACTTCCATGTTAATGCATTAATGCTGCGCAGGCGTTTTTCCATTTCAAGAGCGGATGCTCGGCAGATAGTATTGCAATGTCCCCATTGTGTCACATTTCTTCATCCCCCTAATTATGGAGTAAACCCACGGGGATTAAAGCCATTGATTGTTTGGCAAATGGATGTGACACATATACCTGACTTTGGTAACCTTAAGTATGTGCATGTTTCCGTTGATACGTGCTCTGGAATTATCCATGCTTCTGCTTTATCGGGAGAAAAGGCACGTAATGTCATTACTCACTGTTTAGAGGCATGGGCAGCATGGGGTGCACCTGCATCCATTAAGACTGATAATGGACCTGCTTATACTGGCAGACAATTTACAGTTTTTTGTTCTACTATGGGAGTGCAACTTACTCATGGTTTGCCTTATAATCCTCAAGGACAAGGCATTGTTGAGCGTGCTCATCGCACCTTAAAGGAAACTTTACAAAAACAAAAAGGGGGAATAGGAGCTGAACACACTCCTAAAGAACGCCTGTCCTTAGCTCTCTTTACCATTAATTTTTTGAATTTGGATATTCATGGTCGCTCTGCGGCCGATAGACATGTGTCCGTCCCCTCAGCCCTCTGTGATTGGCTATGTTAAGTGGAAGGATGTTCTTACGGGCCAATGGAACGGCCCTGAACCCGTGCTGACATGGGCACGAGGATCTGTATGTGTTTTTCCCCAGGATCGTACGGAACCATTGTGGGTCCCTGAACGCTTGACAAGAAGAGTCTCGACATCAACTGACCAGCAACAAGAGATACCACAACAATCCTGTGATGAGGATCTTCATTCTACTAAGTGCTCTGGCTCTGGTGCTGGTGCCGATGGCACAGGCGACACCAATGCGGTGGTGGGCAGTGGCACGGGCATGGCCAATGCCGATGCCGGTTCATGGTAATTCTAGTGTCCTCCCCACTCTTTTTTCTACCTCATGTGAGATATCTGCTCCCTGTGCCTCTCCTAGAGGGGACATGGAGAGAATTTTTAATCAATCTCAAGTTAATCTCACAGGAGTTTTTTGTTTCAGCCTTAGAAACGCTAATTGCATTAGCCTTAAGACCAAAAATTTGACTAACTGGGAGGACCCATTGCGGTCCAATCAGGTCTCAGGAAGCATTATCAGTGCTGTATTGAGCAAGGTAGCTTCGGGGAATCAATCAGGCTCAGAGACCCCTGCAAACAGCAGCCCTGCTCTTAACATAACTACCTTGGCTATTATCTCCGAGGTACTAATCCCAGTGCCTCCTTTTTCTAGTAGTATTTATAATGCCACTCATTTCAAGGCCTCTCCTTACTGTTCCCCTAATCTTGGTTTCCCCCCAATATTTACGCCTTGTCAGGATCATTCTTGGGAGAAACATCAAATTGCTAAAGGTTTCTCCCTTTCCCCCTCTCTTGATAGGTATGTTTATAACTTTAACAATAGTGCCAGCTCCTTTACAGGAGTAGGTTGGTCCTGGTTTTAATGGCTGATTTCCAATGAAAAGGGGGCTTCAGCCGATATTTCTGCACTGGCTCAGTTGGTAGGAGCCAAAAGTTGGCTGGCTAATATTTCTGGTACTGTTAGGGAAAGTGAACAAGGTAATAGACTTACATCTGTTTCATTCAACTCTCTGTTGTATAATGCCACATTGCCTCCTGCAATGGTCTGTGTCCAATCCCCCTTCTTATTCCTTTTGGCTAAGGCCACCTCATCGGGGATGCTGGATTGTTCTCATACTACCTGTCTCTTATCTGAGTGTTGGAATGGTTCCTGGACTGTAGCAGTTTTTATGAAGATTCCAACTTTTGTCCCAATCCCGGTCACTGCGGATCCTGATAAATTCCCTATTGTTGAGCTACTTAGAGTCCGCAGAGATTTTGGAATCACAGCGGCTATAGTGACAGCCGTGGCGGTATCTGCTGCTGCAGCTGTTACGGCCGGAGTGGCTATGGCCAATCAAGTACAAACTGCTGCCACTATTAATCAAGTTGTCCAACAAACTTCCACCATACTTGAATCCCAAAATACAATTAATCAACATATTTTGTAAGGGATTTTAGCTGCCAACCAAAGAATAGATTTACTCCAAGCTCAGGTAGAAGAATTGGCTGACTTAGTGCTTTTGGGTTGTGTTGACCAACGTGCACATTTATGCATAACCTCTGTCAGATTTAATGATTCCAGGAATGCTTCCCGCACCATTGGCGAATATTTGGCTGGAAATTGGTCCATGGAAGCGGAAGACATCATCCAGTCTCAACTAACCCAGATAGCTGTCTTGAATAGCACCCGTGTTGATCCCGTGACTTTGGGTCAATTCACCGATTGGATATCTTCTGCCTTTTCCTTTTTTAAAGAGTGGGTGGGGGTAGGCATTTTTGGTGCAATGTGTTGCTTCAGTATGTTTCTCTGTTTGTGGTTTCTCTGTCGCCTCAAGGCCCGCAATGCTCACGATAAGGCTATGATCATCCAAGCTCTTGTAGCTTTAGAAAATGGCAATTCACCTCATGTTTGGCTTGCGCATCTTAAACAGTAAATCTTTGACATGGCCATTGCACCCCAAGTTATTATAACATTGCACTGGGATCGGCATGTCTTTCCTCGTTATTCTCTTAGTGTTGGAAAGCCCTTGCACTCTGCCAGGCTTGCTGCCATTGCACGCAGGTGGGTTTCCACACTAATGCTTCTCTATAGCCTTAAAGTCCGTGCCTTTCTTTCGGGGTGCTGTCAACTCGTTTGTCGTTGTGTACAGCCACAGTTCAGCCTTAGCTGTCCCCCTTCGTCCACCTTCATCACGATACAGGATGCGAGGCAAGGCACTGCACTTGAGTGATCCTTGAAGTGGACCTCAAGGAGAGCATGTCCTATTGCATGCGGGTTTGATGTCCACGCCCCGCCCCACGAAAAAAGGCGTCGGCTGATATGGCTTCAGATCTGGGGAAGGGCCCTCCTTAGGACTGAGCCATACTATGCAGCCACTTCTGCACAGTGGGATAGGACCTCTACTCTCGCCTGTATTGTTTTCAGAAAACAGAAGGGGGGAACTGTGGTGAGCCGTTTCTGCAGATTATGGTCGCCATTGCAAGATGGCGCTGGCTCCACTGTGGTCTGTAATAAACAACTCCTTGTTTGGGAGAGTTGGTGCATGGTTTCTCAGCACCCTGTGAGAAAGTTCCAAGTGGCAGCTTCGCATTGGGGCTTGGGATGCTTTATTAAGGCTGGGAGGGGCATCTGACGGGGAATTAGAAGAAATATCAAGGGCCTGAATAAACTGCTGAAAGAAGATTCCTGAGTTGCGTCTTCCTTGCGGGCAAGGTGTCACGACAACAGGCCTTGTTTGGTCCATCTTCTCTACAATAAGAAGAGAGAGACTGATTCAGACACATCAATTCATCCTGACCTGGTTGTTTGCTGTGGAAGATGACTATTGCTCTCTCAGGTCCTACATAGCTGCCTACATCTTCTCTAAGGATCATTTCTTCATGGATCGTTGAGTTTCTCATCCGGTGAAAGATCAGCTACATTACTATATTGTAAGACGAACTCTGTCCCTGCTCTTCTGTAAGTTATATTAAGGGAAGAGTGTATGGTTAGGTTCAATAATAGCATCGATTTTGGTTAGGAATCATTCTGCGGGATGAATAATGGTATTGGCAACCTGCGATATTTACAAGAGTATATAGGTGAAATATAAGTATGAAAGCAGAAATTTGGTAAGATTTGAAGCCCAGAAGGGCATTGGGCCCTTGAGTGGGATACTTAGCTTTGAATTATGTCCTGCACAGTTGTCTCAGATAAATCAATATACAATGGCATAGGACCTTGTAACTTGGATGATTGAATGTTGAACAGAACATCCAGTCAAAAAGCAATAGTCGATAGGATTTGGAAGGTATTCGGTAGGCTAAGAAGAAGAGTGAGTATAGGATTTGGACCAAAAGTTCTTAACAATAGGGTTTCGGGTAGAGAGTGAAGGTGAATGTCAGCACATGTGAAGAGTCAGTCGCAATGATGAACTGGGGAAAACATGTATGAAAGCACATATCAATAAAGACATTAGGAAATCAAGTAAAGTATAAAGTGAGTGATAGGATTACACATTTTCAACAGGCTGGAGCTTGATTTTATAATCTTAAGAGGAAACAAATATGTAGTCACAAATAGAATTGACATTTGAGAACATTAGGCAACATGGACATGGGTGATTTTAGTAATCCATGTTCACTTCCCATTTAGGCTTTTTATACAATTGTACATGTGACCTTTGCTTTTTGTGTCCAGAATATTTCTGTGATAAAATGTATATGCAGATCTGGTGACGTGAGTATTTCTTCCACCATTTCAGGGAGCAATATTTTGAAGACGTATAAATTAGTATGGGGGTACAAATAGGCGTACCCTGTGTCTATGAATATAGAGATAATGCAAGAATACACCATTCTGTGAATAAACAATATAACTGGATCCACTTTAAATAATGGATTGAATAGATATCTGAAAATATATCAGAAATGTTATATTGATATACAATCATTCATTCCAACCAGTTATATATCTAATGGTCATCTTAGGGTTATGGTTTATCATGAAGGGTGTGTGAGATTTGTTTCAAAATGATTATGGAAATCGATTATAATGTATTTGGAAAGAAGTCTCATTAAAAGACCAGTCAAGAAACATAGAGAAATACATGTGTTCTGGAGAAGAAAGTGATTGAAAGTGAAACAAATGCCTATAATTTTGCTAACTAGTGGATGAAATATGTATCCTATGATGTGCAAAAACTGAAAAATAGTAAGGTACCACTGTTGAATAAAAATGAACATCAAAAGATGCATCATGTCCCATAGGAATCTACTTGCATTGATGTTAAACTGGGTCAGTAACTGTAGAAATATTAGGATTTGTATGTACCTTTCACTGAAGTTAGTTTTCAGTACTAGGAAACAAATATATATTTCAGGTGAATGAATATTTCTGAGAATAATGTTGTGAAAAGTTGATTATTAATCCACATACATGAACATGAATGAATTTAGGGAGTGTATATAAGACACATACATTTCATATTATGAAAATTCACACACACACACACACACACACACACACACACACACACACACACACACAAACATCCACAGACAATAAACATACCAATTCATATGCCAAACAAAATTCACCATGAAATATATATCATCCACAGATCCAAAAACATTCATTTCACTGAACATGGATTTATGTATAATGTTGTTCTACTAGGAAGCTCACCTATAGCTTGAAATTTCAGTTCCAACAGCTTTTAGGAGGAGTAATCTCTTCTCACAATTTGTAACTGCCAAGTCAGGCACCTCACAAAAATTTACTTGTGATATCACGTAGAATTCTATACGTGCATATAAAAATACATGTGCTGAATAGGCTACAGAGAAAGGGAGACAGGAATACACATATTTTTTAACTTTAAAAACACATGGAGAACTATTTCAATTAAAATTGACTAGATTAATAACACCTACCATTTATCTTGCAAAAGGCAAGTCCAATATACACCATGTCTCCTCTGAACTGCTTGTATTTCAATTTTGTTTCGGTTATTTTTCTCCATCATATTAGTATTAGTTGTTAGAGTCTCGTAGAGTATGGGTTATTGTGAGGGATATAGTATTTTGAATGGAAAATTGAAAAATGAATCCAATGAGTATGCATATATATGGTATACAATAATCTTCCCACTCTCATCCAGAACAATGCCTTGACATTACCTTCGCCCCAAGTAAGACACAATTAGAGGAGTAGAGTTAAAATATCTGTGAATTCATATCTGGGATAGAAAATGCTCAGGAGTTCACAAACATGGATGTGGTAGAGGAGTTTCCAAAAGTAAAGGACAGGGTTGATCTCCCAACCTGATCTTTCAATAAAATTGGGAGTCATCTTGCCACACAGCCATGAGAAGATAATTTTTTCTTTACTATAAATTAGTGCAAATTCCAAACCTACTTGGAATTCCTGCCCATGCCTTGAACTCACCCATATCTGGCTTTCTGACCAGATTGCAGCCCTCTCTGAAACTTTAGTGACACCTCATAAATATTGGCCTTCCCTGGCCAAAGACCCTCTCTAGGCTCTAATGGTCCTCATAATTTTTGATGCTGGGGCCAGCAAATAAAAAATGTAACCTATAATTAGTGTGATGCTTGTCAAAGTTCTGTTTTCTGTAACTCCCCTTTTGTGTAACTTTCTGGGGTATAAAGCTGGGCTGTAGGAAATGTGGGGATGCTGTCTTGTTTCCGCTGTTTGAGAGGGAGAGGCAGCCCACCCGGATGAAATAATAAGCTTGCTTTAATTTGATTTTAATTGGAGTCAGTGGTCTTTTCTTGCATCCTGGTCTAATATTTTAGAGTTCCCCAGTGAGATGACCTGACCAGATCACAAGACCAGACTCCTGGAAATTCTGAAGCTGGCCTTTCCTCCAAGGCTCCGGGCTGGAGAGCCAAGTTCAAAGGCCTTGGAGTGAGCCTTCAGTCCGGGGAGCACTGCAGTGAACCATCGCACTATAACTATTAGCAAGCACCTGGTGGAGGAGGCCTCCATAGGTAAGTGGTATCTTTATAACATCTGATATCCGGTAAAGGGACATCTCTTCTGATGACAGAGAGGTGGCATGGGGAGGCTCACATATACTCCTGTCCAGGACAGTAACAAGAATCATTCTGTCCTCTGTTCTGTTCTGTAGGGAATTCCTCTGAAAGGGTAGAGAGGTGCCAACGGGCACGCAGGAGCTCCTTCCCCGGAGCTTTAGCAAGACGTTGTATTGCTCCTCTGTTTTTCTGTTTCTTCACCGGTTTTCTGTTTCTTTGTGTTTTTTTCTGTGTTCTGTATGTTTTTGGTTTGTTAGTTTTTGTGCGTTTTGTTGTGTGATTTCTGTGGTAAAAACATAATGATATTGGACGTGAAAATGGGTAATAAAGCAACTAAGCCTGACACCCCTTTGGACTGTGTTTTAAGGAACTGTGATGAACTTTCCCCCCCTTTGTCAAGCAGGATAAGAGAAGCCCCTAGCTGGTTGCCTGGAGCACACCCACTGCAGAGGGCAATGCCTGCTGGTGACCTAAGAACTGAGTATCTCTTAGGTGAGAAAGTGAAACTCCTAAAAAACCTCTTGTCCCTCCAGATCAAGAGAGTCACAACCTTTCGGCAGAATCCCCTGTGTTTCTCCTTTGTTAGCAAAGCAGTAAACCTCCCTTTTTCTTTTTCTCAAACGCTGTCCTCATTATTAAATTGGTATTAATTGGCTTCAACATCAGGAACCAAAATTTAAGTTACAAATTTTGATACCCTCCCCCGGACCCAGGGACTTTTTGAGAGCTGACTACTGAAATATTAGGAGACGGAGCGTGCTCGGGGTGGAACTGAACCAGAGGAGCTAATCCTGTAAGTAAAAGGAGGGACTGAAGGACTCCCAGCAGCTGCCAAAGCCCTGTTGCTTCAGAGAATTCCCTCCTTCCGTCCCTGCACTGTAAGAATTATGCCACCTCTGTCTTATTAAAAAAGAGAATAAGAAAAAGGGGACACTAAATGCAGTAAAGTCACCATGGAGACCCTTGATTTCATATTTCAGGTTGCTCCTCTTTGAAAACATCTGTTCCCCTTGTGGGGACATCTATCGTGCTACAGGTGTAGGAGATTTTTCTCTTATCTGTTATGTTTTAAAGGCTTCTGTCTGTCAGT
Source organism: Callospermophilus lateralis (assembly GCF_048772815.1). Taxonomy (NCBI): domain Eukaryota; kingdom Metazoa; phylum Chordata; class Mammalia; order Rodentia; family Sciuridae; genus Callospermophilus; species Callospermophilus lateralis. The sequence goes on from NW_027513374.1 coordinate 195,794, forward strand.
CATAGTCTGGAGCTCCTTTCTGTCTGTCTTGTGTCTTTGTTTCTGACCCTTAAAGACATGTGCAATAATGTGTTCATATTATAAATTGCTTCTTGGGAATGATCTTAGCTCAATGTGTGTCTAAATGATGACGTTTTATTGTAACAATCTGGTATCTGAATGGGTTTTTGAAGCATTGTACAATCTTGCAGTTAAAAGTCTGGTTCATATAATTGTTTAGTTTATGATTTTAGATAATTCATGCAAGAGAACTTAAATACTTAGCATGGAAAACTAAAGAACTCTATTTCCAAATTGGCAAGTAACTTCCCAAACATTCAGTCTTATTTTTCACCAGTTTTGAATTGGGTAGACTGGGAAAATATCACAGTGTGTACCAGTGCATTAATTTGGAAAAGGATAGTAAATCATAGTATGGTATCTGTTGACAGAACAAGATGTAAAGATATAAAATTTTGTGAATTGTAACTTAAAATTGTACCATAATTTTCAACATCCAAACCTGAAAATTATGGTTAAAATGCCTTAGGCCTGAGGTGTCTGCTCAGAATAGCAGTTTTTCCCTGCTCCTTCCAGACCTCAGCCAGGCCTTATGTTGAAATGCAAATGAAAGAAGCCTACTAGCTCAGTAGGAGACTGATCTGAGGCCTAAGGGGGGGGGGAGAAAAAATTACATTGTATGGTATTTACTAATAACTGCCCAGTCACTTTTTCTAGGACTCTTATTTTTTTCCTTAGATTCTGTATTGTTTTTAACTCATGATTTTGATCCTACAGACCTAGGTTAATGTTTTTCTGATCAGTTCTATCTTTGACCAACAGTGGAGTTTCTGAAACATTGCAATGGAGATTTCACCAGCGAAAAGCTACAAGGCCTTTACTATAATTATGTGTGCACACTCTTGTTATGTGTTGTATGTGTATATATACATATGTCCGTATATCATGTATATTATATACAAATTAACATACATAAGGAGCGCTCATAAAAAAAGGAGCACTCACAAAAACAAATTTTAAAAAGCGGATCCAAAGATCTTTAATTTACGTGATTTAAATGGTTCACTTTAAATTGGATAAACAGATAAAAATAAATGTCTTTAAATTTAAGCTTACATGTTTTTCTAGGTGTTCAAAAATCTAATAAAATATTAATGTCGACAAAAGGTCTAATATGCCTTGGTTCTAGGACTTTTCCTTCAACAAAAAAATGGTCTACACTGTTCAATACTTTTGTCTAATATTTTGATAAATAAATAAATTAAATTTGATATTTGATTACTCATTCATGAGTATTCTTGTTAGATATGTTATTGATTTACTAAGGTCTGTATAAGTTTGTTCTAAAGTCTGTATAAGATTGTAAAAATCAGTCATGTGTAAAAGACACAAAAATTTCTTAAAATATATGTTTACCAATAGCATTGTGTTTATTAAGTTTTATTTTTCTAGAGCAAGCAACCATAAATATTAAACAACTTATTAAATACGATCTGTTATTTTAGAGCACTGTACTGCCATTTCTTTAAAAGCTAAACTTGGTTAATGTAGAAACATCAATGCAATTGTGATGCTATTAATGTGCTCATATCTTCCAGGAATACAAGTCTCTAAGGTAGAAACTTTAAAAGAGCATTATGTGAAGCTGGTGTTCTGAAGTTGTATGGTAAAAAAAATATATATATATATTGGGCATTTATTTACCTTTTATCAATAAGATATGTAAACTTTTATGTTACTTTTTACATTGGGGAACAATTTGAATGTATTTTTATGTTAATGAGAGCCTTAGCTATGAAAAGGATAAAACTTTCAGCGTTTATTTTATTCATGTTTTAAATGTTATATTATATGGTGTTAACTAATGTTCATGTGACCTCAAACAATTAATGTTAACTTTTTAAACTGATATTTAAAAACAAAGATCATTTTTAGAACTAAAACACTTAAGATTTATAAAGAGCCCTGCCTTACTTGAGATAAGGCTCTGTGTCCCAACTTACTACATGTGAGAATGACTACAAAAGCAGTGGGTCAGATGTTATTTCATTTAAAGTTACATTCAAAAGCTCTTTTTTTTCATATCAAGATTATTAGGATCTCAAACAAGAAATATCATAAATAACTCAGCCTAAAAATTCAGGGTAGCTATTACACGAACTAAGTATATTTACTCTTGTTAATTTTATTTTGTAATTTCCTTATAAGTGATCTAAAGATTCCCTGTTAGTGTTTTACAGAAGTGTTGCTTTAAGAACACAACATGGGTTAAGTAAAGATAACAAGTCATCACCAAAAGACAGACAGAAAAACACAGATCCCAATTAATAAAAAGATAAATAATTTTAAAATACAGACATTAAAGCCCAGTACTCTTAATATAAGGCTGCTAAAATTTATTTGCTGGATGTTTAAAATTAGGATTTAAAATTAAAGTTAAATGAAAAGGGCCAAGAAAACCAATATTTGATTCTTGCCCTCTGAGTCAGTCTGTATCCAGGGAACAGGGGACTTCCCTAAAGAGCTTTGCAACTCTGAGCCACTGGAGAACAGAAAGCCAATCAGTGCATTTTCTATGAAGAAGACAGTCATCAGAGAAGGGAGACATCCCTGATGCTTCCGAGGGAAGCCACAGGGTCAAGCAAGACCTGGACACACCTAGCGAAAATGGCACTAGCAGAACTGAGAAGCTGCTCTCAAGTTTCCCCAGGAATGACTCCCGTAAAAGCTCAGCTGACTGTTCATAATAGATAGAAACAAAAGTCAGTTTGACTTCTTCATCTTAAACATTTAGGAAAGACAGTTAAACGCAAAATACAGCCATTCCTGGGCATTTTAAATAATAACAGTAATAATAATATTTTAAGGTATACACTTTATGTTAGCCTCCCAAAATAAATAAGACTGGAGGCTACAAAGAAGGGTTCTCAGAGAGGAATGCCTGATAACTATAAAAAGAGACTATCAAGAGGAGCTGCCAGAGGCAGAAGTTTTTAGTTTAAGGCCTACAGATATTCCTAACCTACACAGGTAATATTGGAGTTTGCTAGTACAATTATCCAGCCTTGAGTAACAGAATTAAGGGTTTCTCTATTAGACACAGAGGTCATACTAGTAAAAGAATTTTGCAGGATCAGATGGTATTAAATTATAACACTGTATTTTATGGGGAGGGACAACTGTAACCCTAAATGTTAAATATTAAGTTGACAGTCCTGATAACTGGGGATATTTAAGACTGGTGAGGGAACTTCTATACAGTGACATGTTCCAGCTGCTGCAACATTTATTCAGTACTCATGTATTTTGTTTCTCTCATAGAAGAACCCATCCCCAGATGACTTTACAACCTGTACTTCCCCAACCAGACTTCAAACCGAACTGACTTCGAAAAGGCAACTCATGTCTCTCAGACCGTACCCCCTCACGTCACCCTCTCTCAGCTCAGAAGAAGTCAAAATGAGTGACGCCTCGCTTCTTACTACAATGGAGCCAAAAATAAATAGACTATCAATATAAGTAATTAATTAAGTCATTAAAATCAGGGAGACGGGTTTTGGGTGAGTTCAAAAAATGGGGAGACTGTTACCTGAGGAATTAAATTTCCCTCAGTGCTCGTCCCCTACCCTATCAAAGATTTGAAAGGGACACATTAGAAAATGGGGGAATGAGAGACCCAACCTGATATTTTATTTAAATTGGAGCCATCTTGCCACAAAGCCATGAAAAGATAATTTTGGCTTAACTATAAATTACAGCAAATTCTGAACATGCTTTGAATGCCTGCCCATGCCTTGAACTCACCCATGCATGGCTCTCTGACCAGATAACAGCCCTCCCTGAAACTTTATTTACACCTCATAAATATTGGCCTTCCCTGGCCAGACGACACTCTCTGAGGCTCTAATGGTTCTCATAAATTCTGATGTTGGGGCCAGCAAAAAAAAAAAAATGTAAACTATCGTTAGTGTGATGCTTGTCAGAGTTCTGTTATCTGTAACCACCCTTTTCTGTAACATTCTGTGCTATAAAGCCATTCTGTAGGAAAGGTGGGGTTGCTCTCTTGTTCCCTCGGTTTTGGGAGGGAGACACAGCCCGGGTGGTGGAAATAATAAGTTTGCTTTAATTTGATTTTAATTGGAGTCAGTGGTCTTTTCTTGCGTCCTGGTCTAAAAGGTAAACACTCCACCAACATGGAGCTCTGCCTGCCTAAAGACTACTTGAGAAACTGCCTCTGAGTATGGGCACTTGACATATATGTTGTTGTCAGGAGCTTTAGCTTCCATTCTAATGAGACCATTAAAGCTGAGTCTGCATCTATGTGACCTGGAGGACATTGTTTTTATTTTCCAAATTACATGAGGCAGCAGTGCTGACTTCTCTCTTTGTAGGTAAACTGTGGCCACTGAAAGCTAAGTGTCTCCGCATGTGGACTGTGAAGCCATTTGGTCATCCTCCACTTTTCATGGTGATTCTTGCTGCTGCACTGGGAGTTTGGTATTTGCTTCACGAAATACAAGGAGTTCAACTGGGACACAGTGCTGGAGGGAGTCCTGTCACGTGTGGTGGGTCAGGGTCTGCAGGAGAATGCACCAACCAGGCTTCTATTCCACATAGCTTGTCCCCTTAACCATAGCAACCTGATTCTGAACATTGCCCTGAAAAATCTCCATATAACAAGATGCCTTTTATGGAGAGGATTCAGACATATACGTGATTCCTGTCTGCACCATGTCAGCCACAAGCCATTTGGAAGTCAATGACAGATCCACATGGCTTGACAAGAGATGCTTTATCACACACCTGCACATCACAGCTCTGGGCCCACTACTAGGCAGCCTCCAACATACTGGTATCTGTGTTATACACAGTTTTCATGAAACCCAGTCAATCAAGGCACTGTCTGGTACCCTCATGATCAGCAACAGGACTTCCAAAAATTCTCCAGGGCCACCTGGTCATGGGAATTTCAAAAATTTCATGGTATTTATCTAGCCATTTTTCAAGGATGAATTTGGGGAAACTGTGGGTTTAAATTCATTCAGGAACCATTAAATTTTGAAGAAGCACATTTCAAGGAAAGCTCTGGTGAACTCTCAGAGGCAAGGCTTCCCAAAGAGTGGCCCAAAGGACACATGAAGCCAGGCCCATTGAGGTCTCCAATGTAAGGTCCATGTATGTTTTGACTCTCAACTATGGCGGCCAATCTTTCAGAATAAAGTCATGTGATATCCAGGCTGAGTTTGACAGTACTCTTTGGAAAGCCACCCTTTTCTATATCTCAGTTTTCAAGGGTGAATCTCATGCATGGCCACCTAAAATCCCAACACAATTCATGGCAATTCTTCTCTGAGGTCAGTTCCATTACTCAGTCTCTATGGGAAATCACACCATAGTTCAAGCTCAGGTGGACCCAGGCATCTTTACCAACCACCACACAGCTGACCACAATTAAAACCAAAACACTCCCACATGGCCCTCATCTTCTTCCACATATACACTCATCATAACCTCTGGCTGGAGGTTTCCATGAGGGGCGCAGCCCAAGACACTGTCCAAAATAAGCACACTTGCGCCTCATTTGCCTAAAGTCAGCTTGGCCTGGACACCCTTCCTGTGAACAAAGAGTGATCAATTAGTCCTGCTCTATAACTGCTCCGCTTCTCCAATTTGAGGCCTACTGACTGTCTGGTATAGATTCTTCATGAGAATTTGTGTCATGAGAAAACTCAAGCACCTATCGGCTAGCCTCTAGAGGGCTTTGAAGAACTCATTTGACCCAAAGAATTCCTATTTTCACTTGATGGAGGTCAGGAAGGTTACAAAAGATGGCGAGACACTTCATCCACAAAGACTGCTCTTCTGGCCATTTTGGTTATGAATGCACACTTGGAAACTTTCTTTAGATGCATCAGATGCTGACAATCTAAGCCACTGCCTCACAAAGGGCCAAGAGGCTGATTCAGCCACATCCCTTTCCCAAAGCAATTAAGCAAAGAGCCACAGGTGATGCCCATTCATTTCCGTTTGTAAACTGTTTTCTTCAGGCTTCACAAAGGGGTGGCCTGAGGCAAAGACCTTCCTGACATTCAGGACAACAGAACAATAGGTAAGCAAAAAGCCCAAAGCAGTGTTTCTCCACTGAGACTTTACTGGTCACACAGAATTCTGAGTTTTTGGAGATGCTCCCATTCCCTTCAGCTATTAAGTACATGCCCATGTCAGAGAGCTTGGAGGTGGTGCATATCTTGGAAACAAAACCATGAGGCTATTCTGGAGAGTGGCCCGTATTCAAGAAGAAGAGAGAAACTTAGGAAGGTAGTAGGTATTGCCCATCCATAAGGCAAGCCACTCTCCATTCTTAAATTGGGCAGGATGAATGCTGGGAAGCTTTCTAACAGACAGGACACAACCATTGATGCATTCTCTTTTCAAATGTCTATAACCATGTATACAGTGGGATACACAGACATAGAAACACTCATGTTGTCAAACAAATTTCTAGAAACATTCCACTCCAAACAAACAAACCGACTTATTCTCAGAACATGAGACTAAACAACAAACTCATAGGGACACCCACAACAGCAAATCCTTCCCCCAAGTATGTCTGTGACTATCCTCAGTGTCCTCTGGACTGGTGGGCCATACTATGTTCCCCGAAGTGGCCTGTTCTGTCTCAGATCTGGTCTTCTTTGCCAACTCTTTGAAGTTGTCAGGAGCCATGGTTGAGCCACTACCTGCTTTCTCAGAAAAGGCTTCTATTCAGACCTCTCCTGGCATTTGGCCATCATCACTTAAGTAGGTACCAAGAAAGACTGACTCTGTCCTTGATAAATCCAAACAATTGAGACCACTGGGACTGGGACTGGGACTTCTCTGGGTGCCTGCAGTCAATCACCAAGGAAGTGTGGTAGGTGACTTCCTTCAGGAAATGAATGAGGTCACTGCCTTGGCAACCACTTTGTACTAACAGTTGCTTCCAAGGGTCCCATGAGATGGAGTCTGCCCCTACTTCCTGTGACACTTACACAAATTAGAATGGTATATCAACCACAGGCACACAGGAACAGCTCTCCACACAGGCCTGGGCCTGGTTTGGTCCATTTAATCTACATTAAGAAGAGAGAGGCTGATTCAGTCACATTCCTTCATCCTGACCAGGTTGTTTGACATGGAAGTTGACTTTTGCTCTCTCACATGCTTCATAGGTGCCTACATCTTTTTCCAGGGATGATTTCTGCATGGAACTTTGAGGTTCTCAGCAGGTGGAAGATCGCCTACATTCCTGTATTGTAAGATCAACAATTTCCCTGTTCTTTTGTAAAGTTAGATTGAGGGAAGAGTGTATGGTTAAGGTTAATAACAGGTTCGATTTCGATTAGGAATCATTTTGCAGAATAAATAATGGTATTGGAAACCTGTGATATTTACATGAATACTCGGTGAAACATAAGTATGAAAACAGAAATCTAGGTAAGATTTGAAGTCCATAAGGGCGTTGGGTGGCCTGGACCCCATCCTTTGAAGCAGGAATGATCAAATAGCCCTGCTGCTAATACTGCTCTCCTTCTCCAATTTGAGGCCTACTGACTGTCAGGTATATATTCTTACTGTGATTTGGAGTCATGAGAAAACCCAAGCACCTATGGGCTAGCCTCTTCAGGTCTTAGAAGAACTCATTTGACTCAAAGGATTGCTATTCTCACTTGAAGGTAGTCAGGAACTGAAAAGGTCATCGAACGTTGGAGGAAAAGACCAACAAGAAACTGTCTCATGCCAAAAGAAATGGTTTATTGGGGGTCCAGCATCTGGGGCTCAGAGCTCACTCCAGAGGAGGAAAGAAAAAAGATCCCCGAGAACAACTTGAGCAGAGTTTATATACATTCTTTAGAGAGGGCAGGGACTTTACATACATCATAGCCTCCTTTAGGAAATCATCATACGCCGCAGGAAAATCAAATAGCAACTCTAAAACAAGATTAGCACATCCATTGGCGGGAACAGGTCGGGCAGGGGGTGATTTTTTAGCCCTGAGAAGGGGTATACATTTAAACTGGTTGGTTGAAGCCCTGAGATGTATTCGTGCTGAGCTGCAGGGTTTCTGGGAAGGGGTTGTTTAGCTACTAGGTGGTCAGGGAAGATTTCAACACACATCTAATGGGCAGTTCTGGGAATTGTCTTAACGCCACAGGAATTTCAGGTTCTGAGTGCAGCTTGGAAACTTTACAAAACCTGGTTCTTTACGTTTCAATTTAAATTTCTTTTATTCTTTCATTTTCCACTCCTTTTTCTGACTACTTTTAATCTTAAAAGTAATGAATCATAATTATTGCGGGTTCTCAGATTCTATTTCTGCCAGTGGATAGTATTTTTATCTGATTACCATGAGTTTTTTCCTGCCCAATCTGAACCTGGAGAAAGGAAACTATGCAGTTTAGCAAACAAGGTCCCACATTTAGTAACACCATAAGGATGATCAGGGGTCCAGCTAAGTCTGATAAAAGTTTAGTTAACCAAGACGACTGGGTAAACCATGACTCAAAACACCCTTGTTGAATCTCCCTTTCTCTCTGGTGCTCTTCAAGGCATTTTCTCAATTTACTCATGGATTCTTTAAAACTCCACCATGGTCAGCATAAAAACAGCATTCTTCTCTCAGTGAAGCACAGATGCACTCCTCCCTCATGAAGATTAGGTCTAATCCATCCCTTTTCTGTAAAACAACCTCAGAGAGAGAGGTTAAGGATTCCTGCAAAACTGTGATGGAGGTCTCTAACGTTTTCAAGTCTTGATCTATTGCTGTTTCTAATCGGGCCATTTGTTGTGACCCACGGATCATAGCAGTTGTTCCCGTACCCACTCCTGCAGTAACTCCTATCCCCAGTAGGATGGCTAGAGTAAGAGACACTGGCTCCCGGTGAAATCAGGTTGTTAGTCCCCCTAGTAGACCTTCAAATTATTCTGCATCATCATAGAGCACCCTGGGGAGTATCTGCACCATTACACAATAATTTACAGAGCTATCTAATACCTGGGCTGAAATGCAAGGAGTTCTGATTGTGTGGAGTTCAGTACCATAATGGTTCCTTTAATTAGTTCCCAGCGGGAGGAGTCAGCTGTATTCTGGACTGGGAAAGTAGGCAAAGACCGAAACCAGGAAGTATGAGATGGTAGAGGGGTTCTGGTAGATCTAGGCATGGGAGGTTTAGGTGGTTTAATTCCTGGCTTGAGGGGATTGGGCCCTATTGCTGTGGGCTTTTCTTCCTTTTTAAGCTGGATGGTGAACCAGAGAGCAAAGTCATAACCAGGGCCATAAATATAAAATAGCATTCCCCTAGTATTTCCCATAGGCCATGTTGTTCTGAGGTATCCCCTTCCTTTGGAAGTGAAAGTTATTTGAGGGGGTAACATAGACTATTCTTTCCACAGCGAGTTTTTGACACCGCTTGGCTAGCGGCACATTTCTTGGGATCAATCCAGGTGTCATTTGGTCCTACCTGAATCATACTGTCTGGAGAGTTTGGGTTCCACCATGCACTCCCGTTTGTTCACATCCCCAAGATCTACAATAAAAGTCAATGGGTCCTCCACAGGTTTGGGCCTGTTTGCAACTTCGGAAATCAGCTGGGTACACATAAAAATCAAGACTGGCTAGTTTACACCTCAGTTGGGGAGATGACATCCATAATTCATGGGGTAAGGTGGTCTATGTTGCCCTGGTTTGGGTTTGAGTGGGATATGTGTGGGGTCCTCTATGTCAGGGAGATCCCAGTCAGAGAGGCCTATAACAAGCTGACAAATGTCTCGGTGGAGAGATGGCCACCTCGTCCATAAGGCTGCTGTATGTGAAATAGACCACACTACTTGCCCAGTAGGATTTATAACTTGCCATTGTTGCTGAACAGGCTGATGGGGATTAGGAATGCTGGTGGCCAGGGGAAGAATCCATAGCCCTATCCACACGACAGACACGCAACTTGAGAGGGTTACCAGTCAGTTTCAGTTTCCAGCCGGAATCTGTACAGGGCACAGGCTTGAGATGTGAGGCATGTATCCAGGAAGTGATCCCATCCAATTTCACCACTGTAGGTGTTATAAGAAACACCTGGTATGGTCCTTTCCAGCGGGGTTCCAGGGGTGACACCTGATGCCGTCTCACGTAGACTAAGTCTCCCACTTGATAACAATGTGGGGTTTCTTTGTCTCCAGGCTGATAAGCAGTGGCCAACTATTTCCACAGGTATCGCTGGGTGCTGGGTTTGTTCAAGGGCTTTAATTCTGTCAAGCAAGGGTGTGTGAAAGGAATCATTAAGTCTCGAGTTGGGGTTAGGTCCCTTACTGGAGGAGGGGCACCATAGAGAATTTTATAATTGGTGAGGTTACACAAAGAGGCATAGAGGTTATTTCTTGCAGGAAACAGTGCATAAGATAGGAGCATAGTCCAATATTTTATGCGGGTCTCCAGGCTTAATTTCGTTAAGGTCTCTTTGATGGTTCTATTCATCCTTTCTACCTGTCCTGAGCTCTGGGGTCTATAAGCACAATGTAACTCCCAATTAATCCCCAGGGTCCTGGCGAATCCCTGACTTACTTGGGCTACAAATGCCGGTCCATTGTCGGACCCTATTACCTTAGGCAAGCCGGACCTTGGAAAAATGTCTTCTAGGATCTTTTTGACCACTATCTGAGCCGTTTTTTTCTTCATGGGGAAGGCTTCGACCTATCCTGAAAAAGTACCTACAAAGACTAGGAGATATTTAAGTCCATAACTTTCTGGCTTAATTTGAGTAAAGTCCACTTCCCAGAATTGTCCTGGTCTGGTTCCTCGTAAGTGCTTCCTGCAGGAAGCTTGGATCGGTAAGTATTAACTAATTGACAGACTTGACAAGCTCTAGTCACCTGCTCAGCTATTTCTTTCCTCTTTGAGTCAGTCAATAATAAGTCCTTTCTTCGGTCCTTTAAGAGTGCCTACAACTTCTTTGAGTCTAAGTGGGTGAGCTAGTGTAAGTCTTTGACATAAAGGTGGGCTTTTTGAAATTGTAAACTTGGCTCTGTAGGGTCCCAGAGTTCTGTATCTGTCTCCTCAGATGATAAGTTGCCTGAAGGTTCTGGAGCTGCCAAGTCTCCTGATTTTTGTTCCCCCCCATGTGGAAAAAGTTAACAGAGTCACTTTGTTTAGGGCTGCCAATTAAGCTTCCTCATCTGCCCTTCTGTTTCCAACCACCACGGGGTCGTTTCCCTTCTGGGGCCCTGGACAGTGCCCTATAGCTAGTTCTTTAGGGCCCTGCACTGCTGAGAGAAGGTGGAGGATCTCATCTTCATTCTTTATTTCTTTCCTGGAAGAGGTTACTATTCTCTTTGCTGGTAAATAGCCCTGTGCACATGAGCAGTGGCAAATGCATAGCGGCTGTCAGTGTATATGGTTGCCCTTTTCCTTGTTGCTAGTTCCAATGCTTTCGTAAGAGCAATCAGTTCTGCTTTTTGGACTGATGTCCCTTCTGGGAGACCAGAAGACCAGATGACATTAGTTTTGCTAAGTACTGCTCGTGCAGCCCGCCGCTTACCGTCTTGGAGAAAGCTGCTGCCGTCCGTAAACCATACGACTTCAGGGCGAGGCAGTGGCTGATCCTTCATGTCTTGTCGTATACTGGTTTTCTCTGCCAGTATGTTTTGACACTCATGAGCGACGGGTCCTGATGATACTTCTGGCAGCAGTGTAGCCGGGTTGAGTGGAGCAGGGGGTCCCAGCATTATACTGTCTTTGTCAAGCAAGAGGCTCTGGTAGTGCTTAATTCTGGAGTTTGATAGCCACCTCTCTGGAGGCTGGCAGATGATGCTCTCCAGAGCATGGGGGACTATAATGGTGAGCTTCTGTCCCAACGTTCATTCATGAGCATCTTTTATTAGAAGGGCTGCCACTGCTATAGCTCTTAAGCAAAGGGGCCACACGCTAGCCACTGGGTCCAGTTTTTTTTATAAGAATGCTACTAGCCATTTCCAAGGTCCCAATGTCTGAGTGAGCATTCCCCGTGCTATTCCTTTCTTTTCTTCAATGTAGAGATTGAAGGGTTTATCTACATCTGGTAGTGTTAAGGCTGAAGCAGAGAGCAATACCTTTTTTTGACATTATCAATAGCTTGTTTGTACTCAGGGGTACATTGGAAGTGGGCATCCCCTTTTATCAGAGTGTATAAAGGTGCAGCCAGAGATGCGAAGACAGGAATCCATAACCTGCAAAAGCTGGCAGTCCCAAAAAACTCTCTGAGTTGTCTCTTATTAGAAGGGGGAGGTATCTGCACAACGGTTTGTTTTCTGGGCTCAGTGAGCCATCGTTTGCCTCCCCAAAGAGAATAACCCAGGAAGATTACTTCTTGCTGACAAAAGTGGGCCTTTTGGCAGAAGCCCTATATCCAAGCCGAGCAAGCTCGAATAATAGTGCTTGGGTCCCAGACTCAGAGTTCTCCTTGGTGTCGGCTGCCAGTAGCAGATCATCCACATATTCGAGTGGGGTGACTTCAGGGTGGGCAGTTCTGAAGTCGTTGAAGTCCCTGTGGAGGGCTTCATCAAAGAGAGTGAGGGAGATTTTGAACTCCTGTGGGAATCTAGTCCCGGTTAATTGGCCAGATGTTCCAGTTTTTGCGTTTATCCACTTGAAAGCAAACAGCAACTGACTGTCCTTATGTAGGGGCAAGCAGAAGTAAGCATCTTTTAAGTCCAGCACAGTGTACCATTCCCGCTCCGGATTCAGAGTGCTAAGCAAATTATATGGGTTGTGTACTGTGGGGTGAATGTCCTGCACTCAGTTGTTGATCTCTCTTAGGTCTTGAACAGGATGGTAGTCCCCAGTTCCTAGCTTTCTAACTGGTAGCAGCGGGGTATTCCAGGCTGATTGACAGAGCCTTAAGACCCAAAGAGTCAGGTATTTCTGAATATGGGGCCTTCTCCCATCCTTAGCTTCTTTGCTTAGGGGATATTGTTTAACACTGATTGGAGAGGCAGAGGCTTTTAATTATACTGCTATTGGAGGTTGTTTAAGGGCTAGACCTAACCCAGCAGTTTCTGCCCAGACATTAGGATAATCTTTTATCCATTTCTGTGCGAGTTTGCTTTGTTGATCAGTCCTAGGGGACACGAAGAGTGATGTTCACCTTCTACGGACATAGTCAAAGCCGTGACTATGGGAGCTGTTACTGAAGGCTTTAGAAACTCCACTTGGGGACCATCAGGGATAAAGGTTATTCTAGACCAGAGTTTGGTAAGCAGATCCCTGCTCATCAATGGGGCTGGACATTCTGGGATTACTAGAAAAGAGTGTGGACTTTTCCATTTACTAGATTCATAATCCTCTTTTTTGTCCAAGCCTGATATCTACTGCCATTTGCCCCTTGAACTAGGGACCATTTGTTTATTTATAGGGGGCCCAGTGGGGTCTTAAGGGCTGAGTATACTGCTCCTGTATCCATTTCAAAGTTCACTGGAATCCCCTCCACTTCAAATGTTACCCTGAGATCGGGGAGGGGATCCAAGCCCCGACTTTCTTAGTCCTCTTCTAGAGTCAGCATGGCAGGCTCGTGTGGCTGCTCCTTTTTGGGCCACTCTTTGGCTCAGTGTCCTTTTTCTTTTCAGTAGGCACATTGATCTGATGCCAGGGGCAGCCTTTGGCATGGGCCCAGGTATCCCTTTCTGTCTCCCTGCATTTAACCTTCTGGAGTATTTTTTGCTGTGAACAAAACCTTAGCCAATGCTTTAGTCTGCCTTTTGCTCCTTTCATCCTTCTTTTGTTCCCTTTCCTTCTCTCTCCTCTGTTCCTTCTCCTCCTCAATTTCTCTCTTATAATATACTGTCTCAGGTTCTCTGACTAAATCTCTTAACATCATATCTTGTAATCCATCTAGACATTGTAACTTTCTCTTAATATCTAGGGCAGCCTGCTCGATAAAGGCCATTGCAACAGATGCCTTTTGGTCCTCTGCCTGAGGATCAAAAGAAGTATATTTCCTTTATGCTTCCATAATTCTCTCCTGAGACATACAGGGAGACTCATTAGGCCCTTGGATAATCTCTCTTACATTGGCCAAATTAGTCGGCCCTCTGGCGGTCGCTTGGTGACCCGCTATACCCGCTATTAGAGCCCGGCGATAAGTGGACAGATGCTACCTACCTTCAAAGTTGTTGGGTTCCCAGTTGGGACGGTTCATTGGCCCGTAGGGACGGAGAGGGAGCATCACAGGGGATTCTGAGTTTTCTATTATCCATCACCGCCGGGTTCCTTTAGGTGGCCCTGCTTCCTCCAGGGGAGGAGGGGCTG